>NC_142050.1:3662500-3930000 GCF_982192425.1 Myodes glareolus | reverse complement strand
AAGGTGAAGATACAAGAAATGATGAGAACTTCCTTTAGTGACTTTTCCTGCCTCCGAGATGATACATGTCCTTTAAGAGTCACTAGGTACATGATCCCTTCCAAAGAGACAGCTGGCAGACCAGGCTAGAGTGAGACCAGGCTGGAGTGAGTCCCCCAGCACACACTGACTCACAACCAGGGGATCCTGGACAGAAACGCACTGGGGAATATTTAGCACCATATTCCAGCAGCCTCAGTGGAGACCATGACTACACAAGAAGAACAGATTTTTCTCTTAATAAACTATAAATTCTAGCATTGGCTAAACGTATCTGAATGTGTTTTGTAGCCTAATACGGCCATCATAAAAACCTGGTCTTCCACAGAAATGCTAACATAGACACCTATCTCAGTTCTATAAATATTTCATCATGTTACACATTTTTCTACCAAACTCTGATTTCTTTAAGCATCACACACCATGAGCTACCAGAGATAAGTGATTCCACAGTGCTGTGAATAAGAGTAAATGGGGAGTAAGGAAGCAAAAATTCTGAGCTACAGCTATGACACATTTCAAGTCTTAAGACATTTATCTTCAAATAAAATATCAGACTCAAAACTGATTACAAAAAGACAAATCTAAAATACATTACTAAGCTCTCAGTGAGATCGAAGTGAACATCTGGGTTGTACACTCACACCTGAATTATGCTTGTCAATATCTCTCAAAGGATGAAGAAATGTCGCCAAAGGCGACTTCCAATATCCAGGAGGATAACTATATGTTTTTCTTTGAGTTCACCTTCTTATTTAGCTTCTGTAGGATCACGAATTATAGGTTCAATGTCCTTAAATTATGGCTAGAATCCACTTAAGAGTGAGTACATACCATGTTCATCTTTTTGGGTCTGTTCCTGTTTCCAGGTTCTGGCTATTACAAATAAAGCAGCTATGAACATAGTTGAACAAATGCTTTTGTAGTATGTTAGGGCATCTCTTGGGTATATTCCCAAGAGTGGTATTGCTGGATCCTGGGGTAAGTTGATCCCGAATTTCCTGAGAAACTGTCACTCTGATTTCTAAAGTGATTGCACAAGTTTGCATTCCCACCAGCAATGGATGAGTGTTCCCCTTACTCCACATCCTCTCCAGCAAAGGCTATCATTGGTGTTTTTGATTTTAGCCATTCTGACAGGTGTAAGATGGTATCTCAAAGTTGTTTTGATTTGCATTTCCTTGATCGCTAAGGTTGAGCATGACCTTAAGTGTCTTTTGGCCATTTGAACTTCTGTTGAGAATTCTCTGTTCAGTTCAGTACCCCATTTTTTAATTGGGTTAATTAGCATTTTAAAGTCCAGTTTCTTGAGATCTTTATATATTTTAGAGATCAGACCTTTGTCTGTTGCGGGGTTGGTGAAGATCTTCTCCCACTCAGTAGGTTGCAATTTTGTCTTAATGACAGTGTCCTTTGCTTTACAGAAGCTTCTCAGTTTCAGGAAGTCCCATTTATTCATTGTTGTTCTTATTGTCAGTGTTACAGGAGTTCTACATAGGAAGTGGTCTCCTGTGACCACGTGTTCTAGACTAATTCCCACTTTCTCTTCTAACAGGTTCAGTGTGGTCAGATTAATATTGAGGTCTTTAATCCATTTGCACTTGAGTTTTGTGCATGGTGATAGATATGGATCTATTTTCATTCTTCTACGGGTTGGCATCCAGTTATGTGAGCACCATTTGTTAAAGACGCTTTCTTTCTTCCATTGTATACTTTTAGCTCCTTTGTCGAAAATCAGGTGTTTATAGGTTTGTGGATTAATATCTGGGTCTTCAATTTGATTCCCTTGGTCAACATCTCTGTTTTTGTGCCAATACCAAGCTGTTTTCATTACTGTTGTTCTGTAATAGAGTTTGAAGTCAGGGATGGTAATGCCTCCGGAAGTACTTTTATTGTATAAGATTGTTTTGGCTATCCTGGGTTTTTTTATTTTTCCATATAAAGTTGATTATTGTTCTCTCAAGGTCTGTGAAGAACTTTGTTGGGATTTTGATGGGGATTGCATTGAATCTATAGATTGCTTTTGGTAGAATTGCCATTTTTATTATGTTGATCCTATCAATCCAAGAGCAAGGGAGATCCTTCCATTTTCTGGTATCCTCTTCAATTTCTTTCTTCAAGGACTTAAACTTCTTGTCAAATAGATCTTTCACTTCCTTGGTTAGAGTTACCCCAAGATACTTTATGCTATTTGCGGCTATCATGAAAGGTGATGTTTCTCTGATTTCCCTCTCTGCTTCTTTGTTCTTTGTGTAAAGGAGGACAACTGTTTTTTTGGAGTTGATCTTGTATCCTGCCACATTACTAAAGGTGCTTATCAGCTGTAGGAGTTCTTTGTTACAGTTTTTGAGGTCGCTTATGTACACTATGATATCATCTGCAAATAATGAAAGTTTGACTTCTTTTTTTCCAATTCAAATCCCCTTGATTTCCTTATGCTGTCTTATTGCTATTGCTAGAACTTCAAGCACTATATTGAAGAAATATGGAGAAAGTGGACAGCCTTGTCTTGTTCCTGATTTTAGTGAGATGGCTTTGAATTTCTCTCCATTTAATTTAATGTTAGCTGTCGACTTGCTGTGTACTGTTTTTATTATATTTAGAAATGAACCTTGTATCCCTAATCTCTCCAAGACCTTTATCATAAAGGAGTCTTGAATTTTGTCAAATGCTATTTCAGCATCTAATGAAATGATCATATGTTTTTTTTCTTCAGTTTATTTATAAGATGGATTATACTGATAGATTTTTGTATGTTGAACCAACCCTGAATCTCTGGGATGAAGCCTACTTGATCGTAATGGATGATTTTTTTAATGTGTTCTTGGATTCTGTTTGCCAGAATTTTATTGAGAATTTTTGCATCTATGTTCATGAGTGAGATTGGTTTGTAATTCTCTTTCTTGGTTGGGTCTTTGTGTGGTTTTGGAATCAGAGTGACTGTAGCCTCATGAAAAGAGTTGGCAATGACTTTTCTGATTTTATTATGTGAAACACATTAAGGAGTATAGGTATCAGCTTTTCTTGGAAGTTCTGATAAAATTCTGCATTAAAACCATCAGGTCCTGGACCTTTTTTCGGTTGGGAGGTTTTTTATGGCAGCTTCTATTTCCTCGTGACTTATAGGTATATTTAAATTGTTCACCTGGTCTTGATTTAATTTTGGTAAATGGTACTTATCTAAAAACAAGTCCATTTCTTTCACATTTTCCAACTTTGTGGCATATAAGCTTTTGTAGTAAGACCTAATGATTCTCTGAATTTCCTCACTGTCTGTTGCTTTGTCACCCTTTTCATTTCTGACCTTGTTAATTTACATGTTCTCTCTCTGCCTTTTGATTAGTTTGGATAAAGGTTTGTCAATCGTGTTGACTTTCTCAAAGAATCAGCTCTTTGTTTTATTGACTGTTTGGATTATTTTCCTGTGTTTCTATTTTGTTGATTTCAACCCGCAGTTTGATTATTTCCAGTCTTCTGCTCCTCCTGGGTGAGTCTGCTTCTTTTCTTCTAGAGCTTTCAGCTGTGCTGTTAAGTCTATAATGTGTGCTTTCTCTGTTTTTCAATGTGGGCACTTAGAGCATGAACTTTCCTCTTAGCACTGCTTTCATAGTGTCCCATAGGTTTGAGTATGTTGTGTCTTTATTTTCGTTGAATTCAAGGAAGACTTTAATTTCTTTATTTATTTCCTCCCTGACCCAGGTGTGGTTCAGTAGTTGACTGTTCATCTTCCCTGAGTTTGCAGGCTTTCTGGGGGTAGAATTATTGTTAAATTCTAACTTTTTTCCATGGTGATCTGATAAGACACAGGTGGTTATTAATATTTTTTTGTATCTGTGAAAGTTTGCTTTGTGACCGAGTATGTGGTCAATTTTCGAGAAGGTTCCATGAGATGCTGAGAAGAAGGTATATTCTTTCCTATTTGGGTGGAATGTTCTATAGATGTCTGTTAAATCCATTTGATTCATTATGTCCATTAATTCTCTTATTTCTCTGTTAGGTTTCTGTCTGATTGATCTGTTCATTGGTGAGAGAGGAGTGTTGAAGTCTCCTACTATTAGTGTGTGTGGTTTGATGTGTGCCTTGAGTTCTAGTAATGTTTCTTTTACATAAGTGGGTGCTTTTATATTAGGGGCATAGATATTCAGGATTGAGAGTTCCTCCTAATGAACTGTTCCTGTTATGAGTATAAAATGTCCATCTCCATCTCTTCTGATTGATTTTAGTTTGAAGTCAATTTTGTTGGAAATTAGAATGGCCACACCCGCTTGTTTCTTAGGTCTGCCTGCTTGAGAAACCTTTTCCCAACCCTTTACTGTGAGTAGATGTCTGTCTTTGTGGTTGAGGTGTGTTTCTTGTAAACAGCAGAATGTTGGATCCTGTTTTCACATCCAATGTCTTAGCCTGTCCCTTTTTATAGGTGAATTGAGCCCATTGATATTAAGTGATATTAATGGCCAGTGGTTAACTCTGGTTATTTGTTCTTCTTTTTTGGTGGTAGAGTTTGTGTGTTTCCCTTCTTTGAGTTGTGCTGGTGAAGGGTCGCTAGATGTCTGAGTTATTATGGGCATTGTTGGATTCCTTGGGTTGTGATTTTCCTTCTATTACTTTCTGTAAATCTGGATTTGTGGCTACGTATTGTTTAAATTTGTTTTTATCCTGGAATATTTTGTTTTCTCCGTTGATAATGAACAATAGCTTGGCTGGGTATAGTAGTCTGGGCTTGCATCCATGGTCTCTTAGTTTCTGCAGCACATCTATCCAGGACCCTCTGGCTTTCATGGTTTCCATAGAGAAATCCGGTGTAAGTCTGATAGGTTTACCTTTATAAGTTACTTGACCTTTTTCCTTTGCAGCTCTTAATGTCCTTTCTTTAATCTGAATGCTTTGTGTTTTGATTATTATATGGCGAGGGGATTTTTTTTCTGATCCAGTCTATTCGGTGTTCTGTATGCTTCTTGAACCTTCATAGGAATATCGTTCAGGATTGGAAATTTTTCTTCTATAATTTTGTTGAATATATTTTCTGGACCTTTGATCTGCAATTCTTCTCCTTCTTCTACTCCTATTACTCTTAGATTTGGTTTTTTTATTGTGTCCCATAGTTCCTGAATGTTTTGTGATGAGAATTTGTTGGATTTGCTGTTTTCTTTGGTCAGAGCGTTTAATTTCTCTATGGTGTCCTCAGAGTCTGAGATTCTTTCTTCTATCTCTTGTATTCTGTTGGTTATGCTTGTTTCTGTTGTCTCTGTTCGTTTACCTAGATTTTCCAAATCCAACCAGCCCTCGGTTTGTGTTTTCTTCATTGCCTCCATTTCAGTTTTTCAAGTCTTGAACTGTTTCCATTGTCTGCTTGATTGTTTTTTACTGGTTTCCTTGGGTATCTTTTACGGATTTATTCATTTCTTCAAACTTTTTGTTATTCCTCTCATCCATTTCTTTAAGGGAGTTTTTCACCTCCTGTTTAAGGGTCTCTATCACTTTCATAATGTCAATTTTTTCTACTTCTTCTGGATTAGGGTGTTCAAGTCTTCCTGTTGTATGTTCGCTGGTTTCTGGTGTTATCATGTTGTTTTTCAGATTGTTGGAGGAATTCTTGCATTGGCGCCTGTCCATCTCTTCCTTCAAATGCTCTCTGATGAATCTTCTGGTACAGGATCAGGGCTACTTGCTGGCCAGGAACCTAGCATACAAAAGGGCAGGCTCACAGAGTGCAGGCTCAGTGAAACAAAGGAACTCCTGCGCCCTTACACTCCCCACTTTTCCCCCAGATCCTCAGCCCCAAAGCAGGCTGAGTTAGGGGATTCTATATCCCCGAAGAAGGGAAGGGGTGCCTGCGAGCCAGTTGGGATGGGATAGGAAGAGAGAGGCAGTAACCAGGGAGAGAAGCCCCTGCTGAATACCCAGATAGTTTAGGGGGTTGCAGGGTGTCTGTGCTCCGTATCTGGGGTGTCCACCGGTCAGTGTGGAACACACTCACCTCTCCAATGAGTCTTCTGGTATAGGATCCACAATTTGTTTTCTTTCATATTAAATAAAAACATGCAACTAGATACAGTTTCTTGAAACAATGATATTTAAAAACTGAGAAATTTCCAGACAAGGCTCAGATGCCGTCTCCCTTTGCAAGTGCTTGGGAAAGAAGCAGACATGGGCAGTCCAGCCGTGCTCTCTTCGTAGTTTGTCACACTACATTATAAATCCCTCTGTAATTGGTAACAACAAAAGGATGGGGCTTGAGCAGTTATTCTCCAAGTACTAAAATCTTGTGATTTTATGATTCTTTGTAAAAGATCATCAAATATACTTGCAATTTACTATGAAGCCAGATTGTTTACTAATATTATCAGATATTTGAAAGTTACAAGACCATTTCAAACTATGATTGCTTAGCTTTGTCCTTCATCATTGGTGTTTGCAAAATCAGCACTGGTATCCCCGAGCCATGTGGCATAGTTTTATGAGAACTTAACATGAGGGAATCATAGGAAAGTATTCAATAGAATGGCAATGAAAAGCCACCTTCAGTTTTCTTGTAAATCATAAATAATTGTCCCAGCTGTCTGTCCTCCTTGATAGTCCGCAAATAATTGTCCTCCATCCTTTTCTTTTACTGACTCGCCATCACCCTGATCATCTAAGAACTGTTTCCCTTGATGTTTGAACTGTCAAAGTGGAAGGCACTGTTCACTTCTTGCTTTCTTTAAATATGATAGAGTTTACATAATGATTTCATAACACACTAGAAAGAATGACAATAGTTCACACCTTCAACTAGAAATGGGCAATAACTGAAATGGTGCAAAATGCATTACCTGATCAAATACTCCAAAGAGTTTCTCATCAGGATCATCAACTTGTTTTGTTGTGGTGGTGGTGCTGGCTGTTCTCTGGGGGGGTTGTTTATTGATTTTAGGGGGATGTTCAAGACAGGGTTTCTCTATGCAACAGTCCTGGCTGTCCTGGAACTCGCTTTGTAGACCAGGATGTCCTCGAACTCGCTGAAAACTACCTGTCTCTGCCTCCCAAGTGCTATGATTAAAGGTGTGCACTGCCACCACCCAGAAGGATCCTGAACTTGTAGGTTATAACAAAAAACCACCATTTTCGTGTCAACGAGATGGTTACATACATAAAGGAGCTGGCTTCCAAACCTGAGAACCTGAGTTCAATCCCTGGGACCCACAGTAGAAGAAGAAAATCTATTTCTCTGCAAGTTGTCCTCTGACCTCCTCAAGGACACTGTGAATTACTTTTCTCTTGCATACACTATTTCTCTATTTCTACATTAGACACACTCTTACTTTTATAATAAGTAAGTTAAATAAATAAATAAAATGTAGTATTCCTGAGGTTAGCTGTATTGAACTCTAAGTCATGGATTAGCCCATGAAGTGGGCAACTTTTCTCCTATGAAGCATCAAACCCTGACAGTTCATTTCCTCTTTTGAACCACTGGTGTTTAACAGCTGCCTGAATTTGCTTCAATTGAATAATTTCACAGGAAACCACTGGAAGATCATAGTGGTCTGTTTACTCAAGCAATTATCTTGATGTCCCTTTCTTAAGCTGGACCTCCATCCAACAATATTTCTTTCAAACATGATTAAGGCTTAAATCACATCTATGTGGCATAAAAAGTCCTTTCGTAACACCTAATGAAAGAGACCAGGCTTAAGGTTGACACACACAGTGTTTGGCACTTGGAGAGGATTTCTAGAAAAAATCAGGTACAATCTGAAGCTACTTCCTGGTTAACAAAGTGAACTAATTAACCCAATTAATAACCTGGAGAATTGTGGTACAAAGACACCTGTAAACAGACTGGGAAGTACTTCCCCCTTCATACAAACACACAAACACTCGGACAGAAGTGTGCACACGCACATGCAGGTGTATTTGCTGTGCCTAGAGAGAAGTCGGAATGTGAAAGGATGAAGCGGGAAGAAACAGGAGGGAACAAAATCGTGGCCCTGCAGAACAGGAGACATTTCGTGTGCTGGCAGCACAGTGCCTCCTGCAGCATCAGTTGAGAAAACGTCCCAACACCTCAGCTGAGGGGCTCACCTTGCTCCACTTCAGGTTTTGCAGTCTCTCAGCTGTGGTTTCAGTCTCTAAAGAAGGCATGGAAAAGACGGGGAGATGGTCCTTACACAGAAAGTGCCCAGCAAGGAAAGCCAGCGTGTCAGCACAGAAGGATGCAGCTTACTGGTGAACACATAACTGCAAAAGGGTCAACACCCACAAAACACTATCTTCTACACTTTCTAAAATAATTAGGCCACTGTTTCTAAAATAATAACTTCAATGGTTCCATGATTTCTTCCTTCACCCATCCAGCCTAAGGAAGAAAAGCTGGCTCTTTTCCTTGACTACATCTTCTGAATTTATTATCTTAACCCAGAACTTAACTCCTGCTGCCTTTATTAATATTGACATTTTTTCTAGAATGCTAAAAGTATAAAACATAAAAATCAAATAGCATTGTTAGATCGGGTGCATAACACAGAGAAATCCTTCTAACCTGCTTCCACACACTCCTGAATCCTGCCCGCTGCCCTGCCTGAGCAGCTCCCCCACACATGACTTTTACTACATGGAGGACAGAATAAATACTACTGTTCTATACAGTGGCATAACTGCAGTACAAAACTGTGTCATTCTCAAGCCACTCCATGTATAATTACCATTTCCATTATATAACTTTGTTGAGTCTAAAGTTAGTAATCATCTTTGTTTTCTGAATAGCTTTTCTATGTATTTTCACTGCTTCAGCTGTAGACATTCCAAAGGGATAACCACAGCCCCGTACTCTTGGGTAACCTCTGCATGCTCCACCAGTATCATGCTTGTTTGTTTGTTTCCCTTAGACATCCTGCTGAAGTCTTTACAGTACAGTTTCAATCTGGGATCCAAGTTCTCAAGGCATCTGACCAAGTTTTCTAAACTTCACTATCACTCTGGGAATTCCCTTCCTGCTCTGCTGGATCTCGTTTCAGTGTTATATCTTCCTCTTCGTTTATTAATTCCCTTCATTCTGTGGTCACTTTCTGAGGAGTACATAAAAATAATTTTTTCTGGATTTTTATTGAGCTCTACATTTTTCTTTGCTCCCCTCCCTGCCTCTCTTTTCCCCCTTCAGCCCTCCCTCCAAGGTCCCCATGCCCCAGTCTACTCAGGAGATCTTGTCTTTTTCTACTTCCCATGTACATTAGATCTATGTAAGTCTCTCTTGGTGTACTCATTGTTGTCTAAGTTCTCTGGGATTGTGATTTGTAGGCTGGTTTTCTTTGCTTTATGTTTAAAAACCACCTATGAGTGAGTACATATAATAATTGCCTTTCTGGGTCTGGGTTACCTCACTCAAAAATAATGTTTTCTAACTCCATCCATTTTTCTGCAAAATTCAAGCTGTCGTTATTTTTTTCTGCTATGTAGTACTCCATTGTGTAAATGCACCACATTTTTCTTATCCATTCTTCAGTCGAGGGTTATTTAGGTTGTTTCCAGGTTCAGGCTATGACAAACAATGCTGCTATGAACATAGTTGAGCACATGTCTTTGTGGCATGATTGAGCATCCTTTGGATATATACCCCAAAGTGGTATTACTGGCTCTTGAGGAAGGTTGTTTTCTAATTTTCTGAGAAATCACCACACTGGCATCCAAAGGAGTTGTACAAGCTTGCATTCCATCAGCAACGCAGAAATGTTCCCTTTCCCCCACAATCTCTTTAGCATCCCCTACCTGGTGGCATCCTCACGTGCACTCCTCTCCTCCTAGGCAAGCATCTTAGCATTGTTGGTCTTGCTTTTCCGCTGTCTTAATCCTCTGGATCCCAAGAGTGTGGTGTGCTATTTTTTGCCACCTGACTTTCCTATTCCCAATCTCCTCTCTGTGTCTTCAAGAGTCCCTTGGTGTCATCTTCACAATCCTAGCGAAGCCTCAGTAGTTCACTGAATATGCTGATCTTTCTTTTTTGCTTTTCAGTATCACTGTTTCAGAAAGATTCTGTTCTTGCTTCATCAAATAAGTATGTTAAAACTTCAAATATTGTTAAAGTCTTCTTCTCCTTTCAATATAATCTCAACTCTATCGTCCATTCTTATCTCTTTGTTTGTTTGCTTGTTTTGGTGTCTTTTATGCTTGGCTCTGGATACTTCATTATTTAGGAAAGTAACTTTGGTTCACTTGGGACACCATATTAAAACACAAGATGAGCATCCCTTACCCCAATTGCTTGGCCCCATATATGTTTCCCAATTTCAGATCTTGGTACATTTGCACAGACTTTACCTGTTGAGCACTGTCAATCTAACAAAATCTCCCAGGCTCTGGGTCATTTGGGATCTGGATCTTCTATACCACATGGACTCAGGGTTGGGATCTCCTACACCGCATGGACTTAGGGTCTATGCCACATGGATTCAGGGTTTGATCTCCTATACCACATGGACTTAGGGTCTACACCACACAAACTCAGGGTTTTGATCTTCTATACCACATGGATTCAGGGTCCACGCCACATGGACTCAGGATTTGGATCTTCTACACCACATAGACATTCAGATCTTCTACATCACATGAATTTAGGATTTAGATTGTCTACATCAAATGGCCTCAGAACTCGGATCTTCTATACATCATGGACTCAGGATTTGTATCTTCTAGACTAAAGGATTTCTACCTGTGTCATAAAGTTGATAGCTCAAACAGAAATTTAATTCATCGACATTATAGAAGCCAGGTTGTCAACACAAAGGGAGTCACTTGTTCAATTTCTCTGGCTTGTAATTAACTTCTCTGCTGCCTTACCTTATGGTCTTTCTTTGTCCTATTTATCCTTCTTGTCTTAACATGTCTTCAGACTTCCACTTTGTACAAGGGCACTGATTGTAGAAGATTAGAAATGGTTTCATTTCTAGTTAAGCACCTAAGCAACAACTTCTTTTCCTATTTCGTGTAACATGAAGGGGCCTGCTTGTTGGGGTTTTCTGTCCTGCCTGGTTCCCACAGCTGTTTAGCACCAAAGAAAATCACACAGAGGTTTCCATAAGTTATAAGCTGATTGGCCCTTTAGCTCAGGCTTCTTATTAGCTCATATGACTTATTAGCTCATATGACTTATATTAATCCATTATTCTAATCTATTTTAGCCATATGAGTCGGTACCTTTTTTAGCTGGCAGGTCACATTCTGCTTCCTCAGTGATCCGCACAGGATTGGGAGGTATCAGCTTCCTCCTTCCCAGAATTCTCCTGTTCTCATTGCATCACCTCCACTTCCTGTCTGGTTTTCCCACCTATACTTCCTGCCTGGCCAATCAGTGTTTATTTAAAACATGATTGACAGAATACAGACAATTCTCCCGCACCAATTTAATCTTGACCTATTATTGCTTAGGGATGCAGCATGCATGTGTAGGAGTTACAAACAAACACCACTGAGCTCACACCAGCATCTTTCTACAACACTGCTATTGTGCTGGACTCCTGCACAGGCATTATTGTCACGAGGTGGAAAAGTACATCCACTATCTAGGGACTTATTTCCCTTGGATTCCAAACTCAGCTCTCTAGTGAATTTTTTTTTAAAGAAATGTTTATCCCTGTTGTTTAAGTGAGAATTATACTATTTGTAGGTCATCAAATTCCATTTAAACCCAAGCCAAGTATCTAAATTAAATAACTCTTATCTGTGGAGACAAGTAATTTTTGTTTTTTTGTTTTGCTTTGTTTTGTTTTGTTTGAAAAGCAATAGTATGTTGTCAGTTTATCTAGTAACGGTCCAAATTAAAACATATGCAACCTCACTTTTCTGGAGTATCAAAAACAGTGAACACTGACTGGCATAAGCTTGGTATTCTTAAAAAATACATTTGGTTTTGTTTTAATTAATTAATTTATTTATTAAAAATTTCCACCTCCTCCCATTTCCCTCCCACTCCCCCTACTCCCTCTCCCCCTCCCTCTCCAATCCTAAGAGCAGTCAGGGTTCCCTGCCCTGTGGGAAGTCCAAGGTCCTCCCCACTGAATCCAGGTCTAGGAAGGTGAGCATCCAAACAGACTAGCCTAATACAGTGGTGGCTCACCATGGCAGGCACAGGACTTGGGAAAACCATCGAAAGTTCAAGACCATCTTGGGAGTTACATGTAAGCAAATTCCACAGTAGTGTAGGCTACAAGATAAAAATTAACAGCAAACAAAAGTAATTTTTAAAATATTACTGGCTGTTGTTACTCTGATAGGTATGTGAACAAATATATCTGCTTAAGAACTATCCAGTTTATAGAGGAAGATAAAAGTAGAATAAAAATCAAAACATGGACTCTAGTCTAACTTCCACAATATAGTAGCATATCAACTGTAATAAGTAGTTAATCTATTACAATCTTAGTTTCTTCAACTTAAAGTCAAATTGATAATGGAGCTCAAATACCATGAAATTTTTTATAAAACAACATACCATGTGTTTAATTTCAGTACTTAAGAAGGATATTCTGAATCGAAACATTAGTGCAACTGAAATAGCAGGACCACAAATTCAATCTCAACACAGGTACAAAGGGATGTGCAGGCCAGCCTAGACAACACAGGATTGACCTTGTGACAGAGGAAGAAATGAAGGAAGAGAGGGATGGGTTGGTTTCTCTACATGAGGATCAATGAAATGTGCTATATCACATTCAGAATTCTCGCTAGTCCTCTATATTCGGGGATTATTCAGGAAACTTCATGAGTTGCGCCGTAAGTTAAATAAAGCTACTTACAGTCAATTCTCATTCATGAATTCCATATATATAATGCACCCACTTATTAGGATTGATTTGTATCTCATAGTCAGTACGCACAGCACTCCTGTGATTATTTGGCAGCACAGACTTGTCAAAGAACCTGAGCTGCCGCAGAAGAATGCTTCTCACTGAAATCAAATAAAGTAAATACTTGAATTCTTGTTTTGGGCGTGGTGTGTGTGAGTAATCATTATGCTCTTTAATAACTGTTGTGTTTTCACATTGTGTTTTCTGGTGTATGATTTAAAATGCACAGTATTAAGTGCTGTCTAGTGTTCCTAGTGAACGAAGGGCGTGATGCTCATTGCTGGAGATGCAATTTTCAGAGCACTGCTGGCTAGGAGCACAGTGTTAGTGAATCAATATATATACTGAATAAAGTGCTTACAGAACCGATCCACATTAAACAGAGTTACACAATGATGCAATGGCCTAAGCGCTGTAGCCTAAATTCATAAACTCCAAAGCTGTTTCTCTCCATGGTCACCACTGCTTCAGAAAACAACCAAGGTCAAAACGGAAGTATACTTTAATACATAGATGGAAAAGAATGCTTCTGATTAGTGCCTTCGGAGTTAATAATTTAAGAAGTCCTAGATAGGTAGGACCAAGCAAAGTGGGTCTCAAGAATCTTCTTAAATGCCTAGTTACTTACTCTCCTGACCTGAACTCCCACTGGTGAGAGCTGGCCCACTCAGAACTTCAAGACAATAAAAACTATACCTTCCCTGTTACATAAAGAAAAATGACTATGCTTTATGATAAAATAGTATTTATTTCATTCCTCACATATTTCACACTTAACTGCAAGTTCCCAAAATTCCCACAACTCACCTCGCCTGATAAAACCCATCCATGTATTCACTTGGCTGTTTTTCGGTTTTAAGAAAATCTGTGATTGTGGTGGACAACTCAAGGCAATATTCTGTGTGCCACATGCAAGCATCCTCCCCCCGCCCCCACACACACAGAAGTCTTTGGCAAATGAGCAGATACAGGAAAGATGCACTTACCAAGCAAGGTATATACTTATGGCCACACAAGATTAGAGTCCAGGATGAAACTGTCTTAAAATAAGTAACAAAATTACCTTCTTTTTCAAATAATCTAGCCGTGACAGTTTCTCCTAGTCACTCCCCAGAGTCCTGCCAAGGCTGCAGCACAACGTCCCTGCCAGCGCTCTGCACACAAGTTGCCATGACTTAAATCCGCACTTTTGCTCTTTTTACATTAGACTTTAAGCACAATTTCATCACAGCCACACAATTTGGCCAGTCAATTTGCAATGGAAGTTCATTCTAACAATATCCACAAGATTGCCAATGCAGCCCTGCAGTCCCCCCTTCCCCCATGTGTGTGATGACGCACAGACAGCCACTACTGCTACCAAGAAACACCCCTCCTTTCACGGAGACACAGGGGCAGAAGTCCTCCACCATAGTAAGGGATGTTGCACAATTTCCTTGAGCATTTAATGGCACTGTTAGGGGCCTCAGGGAGCGGGTGGAGGGGAAGGGAAATGTATCAGATGTATAACTCTCAGCCTGCAACAGCTGTAACAAATTCCCCATCTTGAAGCTGAGCTACTTTTCAGTCACTTTCTGGCTGAGCACAGGGTGGTAGTGTTGCTCTCATGCCCTGTCAAATTTTAACTGTTGCACGCTTTTCACAAAAACAGAGTGAGACACTGAGTGTGGTGACCCAGGTTTTTGAATCTGTACTACAATGAACAGAATCATGGGTAGACAGCTCCGCTCACCCCGAAAGGTCACCTGATTCATTCCCTGGCTCCACATGTGGAGCAGATCCTCTTCCAGCTTTAGAAGCTACACAATTGCCCTTGTCAGAGGAAAATGAGAAGTGGAACAATTACCAAGTGAAGTAAGCTGAAGAATTTCTCTTCAATTAAACTGTCTGAACAGAGGTCTAATTAAAAGAGAGGCAGAGGCCCTCCTAGTGCTGCCGTCAGTAAGAATGGGGTTTGTCCGAGTCACTTAAGGGTTTTAGAAACCTTCTATACTTACTATCCTGAAGAACCTCTGCTGTTCTTAAAATACACTGTGACATGTCAATGAAGTTTTATTACATCTGCCATAGCACCGACTCTCCACCAAGTTCTTAAAGAGACAGAACATAATGCCTTATTCATTATTTCATTCTGAATACAAAGTCACAATTCTGAACATCGACACATCATTTCAGCACATTAGGGATAGTATTCAAAACCACAAAGCTAGGGACAAAGCTGGGGAAATAGGGCTTGCCTGGCATGAGTTCATTCCGAGCACTGAAAAAAGGAATTTAAAACTATTAGCTCTTAAAATAGTAACTAAAAGCATTCTCCTTATTCACTTAACATTTTAAAGTTAAAATGCCAGTTCACACATGCATTTTTAAATTTCCTATAGGTTTCTAGAAAATCTTCACATACTGGTAGTACTGAGTCCTAGTTTAAGTCTGGGGAGGCAAGGAGACATAAAATGTGCTGTGTGCGCATTTATGTCTGTATGTTTATGTGTCTGTGCTTGTGTCTATTTTATGTGTATATTTATTGTGTATTTGTGTGCTATTTATGTATATGTGTGTTTTGTGTGTATGAGTATGTTTATGTGTGTGTTTCCATGTGTACATGTGTTTATGTATCTGTCTGTGTATGTGTGAATGTGCGTTCTGCTACTAGAACTTCCCTTTATGATTCAAATAATTGTTTTCAAACCTTTGTTATCCTCAGATTCTACTGCAGCAATTTGTATATTGATTTTCATTTGGACTCTCTACCTTACTCAGTGTAACATTTAATACTGAGAAATGGATTTATGAATTGATAGTAAACTGTATTCACTTAGCCCAGGCTACCTTTATTTAAAGGAACCAGAGGGCTTATGATAGATAGATCTACAGAGGAACAAGACTTTTATTCTGTAAGCCAAGGGACAAGTTCCTACACAGGTTGTCCAATATTAAGTGGTCAGCCCTGGACATGAGTATGTTCAAGCAATGCTAAATGGACTCAGAAGGTCATAGACACACACGTCTATACACATAACAATAATCTAAAAGGGCATGAATTTTAGAGGGATAGAGACACAGGAGATGCTGGAGGAAGGATGGACGGGAGTGATTCAGATGCAGTGCTTGGTGGATAATGATCTCAAAAAAATAAAGTTATTAAAAATTAAAATCAGTAGCAGCTTTCTCCACTGTTTTCAGCATCCACTGAGCCTCCTCCCTCTTACAAAATCAGTGTCTCCATACAAACCTGAGAGTATATGCTTCCAAACGCTCTCCAGGAATTTCTAACATTCCTCATCTCCATGAATTTCTAACAAACTTTCCTCATCTCCAAACAAACCTGAGAGTATATGCTTCCAAACGCTCTCCAGGAATTCCTAACACACATTCCTCAGAGTCAGAGTCACTAGTCTACTGTGGTCACACTCACTCAATCAGAACACAAGTCATTCAAACTATGACCTATCCATATCTATAGTGAAAAATGAGACAAAAAAAGAATGCAAATGAAACAAATTTAAGAATAACTGTTAGATATAATTAATTTCTCTGTAATAATATAACAAAAAAAGAAAGGAAAAAATGGATTTTTTTTTTTTTTTTTGGTTTTTCGAGACAGGGTTTCACTGAAGTTTTGGAGCCTGTCCTAGAACTAGCTCTTGGAGATGAGGTTGGCCTTGAACTCACAGAGATCTACCTGCCTCTGCCTCCTGAGTGCTGGGATTAAAGGCGAACGCCACCACATGGCCAAGTAAAATGGACTTTATAATGCAGAAAGTTATTGCTCATGACACTCGGATAAATGGAAAACATAAAAATAACTTTGCAGGGAGCTGTTAACAAATGAAGTTGGGAGAATTTTAACAAACAAGTCAAAAGAGTAGTTTCTCAAGTTTGAGAGGTCAGACACATCACACCTTACTTCCTTAACACATCCAAATTCAGTGAAAGATCAATATTCAACATTACTAATGTCATCATTTCAATACGAAATGTGAAATGCTCACATGAATTTTAGTAGGGCTATACCAGACTGGTTTTGAAACTGCTTACCTGGATGACACAGATAATATCCAATTTCCATTTAGATTTGTCCTTTTTACGATTCAATGCTGTATGCATTGGTTTTTCTCCCTTTGAAGGCCACTCCTAAACCAAACACCTGCAGAAATATACTAGTTAAAAAACTGATCTGCAGAGAAGGGTGATCGATCAGTTTCCCAAGGTGAGGTGATAGGACATGCAGCCATCAATGTCATCAGTATGACTTCAGGCAGACTTGGCTGTCACCTAGCACCTTCTGTGAATGTGGTAAAATAGTGCATGCAATACGCACAAACTGAGAAATGCAGCGAAATCCAGTTGTATGGGAGAAATCAGTGTAAGAAAAGCTATAATTTTACCATGGTCCTTAGCAAAGCAACACTCACTAACCTCAGAGCAATCAGTATTAGAGTATGTCTAGGCTACTCTCAGAATCCCAGGAACTATACAGAAATTAGCCTCAAATGACTTAAACTAAATGACTTGTTACATTGAAGGGTGAAAACCACATAAATCCTGTGGCTATAAACTTGTTCCTGGATAACACAAAATTGGCAGAACAATTAACAAATTACTCAGCTTTTGTCATTCCAATTTAATTACATAGATACGAACTGTTGGAGCATTAAAACTGAATTTCTTTAGCTCAGAAATTCACAGGTACTAAAGATGCCAAAGCAAAAAGTCACTCTTTCCAAGTATAAAATGTACATTAATCTTAACACATATTAATGGGAAATTAATCTTGCCAAAATGAACAAGTGAGAGGTATAATATATGGGTAATGCCTTTTGGAAATGTTTAGGTTTTCACCATGAAGATACACTTGGACACAGCAGTTAAATAGGAATCTATAGACAATCAGCGACCACAAGAGATGCTTTCTGTTGATTCCTGCAATGTTTCAAATATGTGGTGTGCCATCCTGCAATATGGTAGGTACTCATTAGGTGAAATAGAAGATGGATGTAAAATGGGTTCTTAAGATGTGTGGAAACCCAACATGGGGTGTGTTAGGAAAGGAAAGGTCTTGAGTACAAACGTATTCTGAGGTAGAGAAAGGAACAGAAGGAAAACTGTAAAACCAGTGATAAATCTAGGAGACATTATGTAAAATTAACATGATAGGATTTTAGAAATTCCTAAAAGCTAGATCTAAAATTAGGGTATGATCAAACAGGCATGAAAGAATTATGAGGTTATGTAATGATTTACCAGAAAACTTTATTTCTAAGGAGATGAGCCTGCGTGTGAAAAGCCAGATGAATAAAAGTAAATAAACATGTTATACATCATTCTTGGAATCTAGAAAAATTTATGGGGCAGGAGTGTTGGGTGCTAAGTTGCAGCAATAAAACTTAAAGTGGAAATGGTTCAAAGGAAGTAGTAGCAAGGCTTAGAGCTTCCATGTCAAGAGTGAGTACACAGTCACTGTGGACCCTCCCCCTACTGTCTAACTGTGAACAGACAGAGCAAATGCAGTTTAGACTCTAACTACAAAATGCCCTCACTCCCTCGGGGGCGGCCTTGCCCACACAGCCACTTTGCACTTGTAGGCTGGGATGAGAAATGGAGGGTGGTATTAACCCCACCTAATGGACTTGGAAACCGAAGTTCAGCAAGGGAAGGTAGTGAGATCTTAAAAGAAGACATGGCTCACACTCCCCAGCCTCTTGTGCCAAGGTCTGCCCCCCCTCCTCCCCAAGCAACTTCGTTCTGCTTTTGTTTTTGTTTTGAGACAGGCTGGCCTGGAACTATAGATCTCCCTTCCCCTGCCTCCTGATTGGGGCACTACAAATGAGCACCACCATATCTGGTCTCCAAAGTAACTTCGGTTGTTTTTAACACCATGATAATGTGATTTATTGGGAATGACTATTCAAATGTCATTGACTTTTAGAAAATATATCTGAACCTTATAAACCAGGCAGAGTCTTAAGCTGCTTGCTGTTCTCCAAATCCTGAATCTCACTATTTTTTTTTTCCATGTACACAAATGAGATTCCTCCAGAGGCAAGAGTTCAGGACGAATTACAGATTGACTCTCAGCGTAGGGCTGAGGTTCCACATTCCCTTTATTCTCAAGTCTCTGCTTTGTGAAACCTAGCAAGCACACATTACTGTCGCATTGACGAGACACCCACCCCTTGGGTTTGTTTTTGTGATAACAAGAGTTTTATTCACTCTTCTTTAAATTAGTTTTTACATACATCTCAGCACAGAGAGATCATGACCACGGACGGCAGCATGCCCTCCCCACCAGCATTCCTCTTGCACCAAGACTCTTCTGGGGCTTAGGCTGCTTTGGAAGAGAAGTGGCTGGAGGAAGCAGACAACTCCCAGGTTTCTGCCTTTCTCCAGAGTTGGAATAATGAGAGCACGACACAGAGCAGGCACAGGGACAAGAGAGAGGAGTGGAGGCAGAAGAGATACAGCAGACACAGGCTTAATGGTGCTTGGCAACCGAGAGGACACAGAAGGTGAGGGAGGAGGGAAGCTGGAAATGGCCCCATGTTTGCTCTCCTAAGTCTCCCTAGCTGTAGCTGATGCCAATAACTAAGTCTGGGAACCTGAGAAGCACTGAGCTTTGCAGCAAGAGACCTCAACAGAACATTCCTTTTCACATATCCAGCAGGAAGAGGGGGACTGAGTGACTTGTGCTTCAAATTCTATGACATAGACAACAAAATATGTCCATATCCTAACTGCTTCTCACACACAAGTTCAAGAACCAAAAGACTAAAGTTACCAAACTATACACCATATAGCATATTCAAAATATGAGCAAAAACCATGGACATGAAATCTTAGTAAAGTTTACTAAAGTACTAAGTGTCTGAACATTTCTCTGTAACTCTAAAAATGAGGAATTTGTCCTTGATTCAGGCACTGTATTGGCTAAAGTATATTCAATAAAAAAGATTACAAAATGAACTCTATTGCTCCTTAGCATCTTTTTATGCTTCGCAAGATTGACCTTCTAGATTTTAAATGAGATTTATATACTTGAATCATGCTAATTAATAAATAATTTAAGACCATTAGCCAATCTTATATTGTTCTAATCAAGGAAAAAAACCATATGGAAAAAGAAAAATAGAGCCGAAAAAGTTCTCAGATAAAAATAGGATGCTATACTATCAATTATCAAATTACATATTCTGAAAAGTATTCACCAAAGAAATTTCTCTCTAAACTGTTAACTTTGCAAATGCAAAGCCTGGCACATGAAAAATTGAGCAAATTAAACCCTCCTAGTTCTATGAACTGATTTAGATATAAAGTGTCTCAATGCAAAATTTTCAGAATCATTTAACTATAGTGTCTGTTCAGAAAAATAATCTCAGTTTTTAAAAAAGCCACTATTTCAAGTCAGGCATACATGTTTAAATATTAGTCATTCACAAAGGATACAACTTCATTTTTCAAATTATTTATTTTTATTTTATGTGTATTGGTGTTTTGCTTGCATGTATGTTTGTGTGAGGCTGTGGGATCCCTTGCAATTGGAGTTACAGACAGTTGTGAGTTGCCATGTGGGTGCTGAGAATTGAACCCATGGCCTCTGGAAATGCAACCCATGCTCATAACCACTGAGTCACCTCTCCAGACCCCAGAATTTAATCAATCAGATGACACGAAACTGTTCTGAGGAAGTGACATGGAAATACCGTGTTGGAAATAGCTGATGAGAAGGGCTACAATGGCTGGCCTCCAGACCTCTGGGAGTAAAGATAACATCCTGACCACTGTGGAAAAACTGGAGTATAAACCAGTTCTCTGTGAAGAACCTAGAAACTCAGAAGGCAGATGCAATAAAAGCACCAGACATTTCCAAAACTCCCAGTTAAAGTCAGGCCATCAGTAAAGAAGTCAAGCCGGCAAAGACTCAAAGTTGCTTACAAACTACAATAGAGTTGAATGGAGCTACATGTGTTTTCTGAACCCTGCATTTGTTTTCAAAAATCATCAACTCCCATAGAGTCTACCACTTGATAGAGGGCACGTTAATGTCCACTGTCTGAGAGGGGGTCACAAGGACTAAAAGAGTTGCCATGAATTTGATAACTGTTTAAATACATTCACATTTCATTGTATGTGGCTGCTTCCACAGACGTTTGAAAAATGGAAGCACAAATGTGAGTTACGTTTTATCACCTCACAGTCAGAACTGGAACTTCCCTAACATCGCCTACACCCACACTCCAAAAGTATCTTCTCTCTAGGGGTTCTGATAAAGAAAGGACACAGGAAAGTTTACAGACTATGCTCCTAGCTCCCTACACAATCGCTTCTGGAAGGGAGGGAAAGCTTGCTGGCTGCATTGCTGGTTCCACACAGCAGAACTTCAGAGAATCCTTCCAGTGCTTCATATCTACGAATCTATCCTTCGCAATGAAGGGTCTAAGTTGTTTGTTTTGTTTACTTGTTTTGTCTTTCCCCTCAACCGGAAACTCCCCCCAATTGCCACTGGCCCCCAGTACGCCCTAAAATCTGTTGCATTTTGCTGTTACAGAGAGATCTATGAATGACCCCTAGAGCTTTCTCTTTACCTAACCTCTCTGGACCTATGGATTGTAATTTACTTTACTGTTCACTTAACAGCTAATAGTAACTCATGAGTGAGTGCATATCATATTTCTTTTTCTGGGTCTGGGTTACCTACCTCAGGATGATATTTTTCTAGTTCCATCTATTTATCTTCAATTTCCATGTCACTTTTTAAACAGTCGAGTAATACTCCATTCTGTAATTGTACCACATTTTATTTATCTATTCTTTAGTTGGGGAACATCTAGGCTGTTTCCTGTTTCTGGATATTATGTATAAGGCTTAAGAAACACGACTGAACAATCATCCTTGTCGAATGAAGCATCTTTTGGGTAAATGCCCAAGAGTGGTATGGGTGAATCTTAAGGTAGATTATCCCTAATTTTTGATGAACTGCCATATTGATTTCCATAGTGACTGTATAGATTTGAACTCCCACGAGCAATAGAGGAGTGCTCCCTTTACTCCACCAGTCTCACCAGCATTAATTGTGGCTTAGCTATTCTAACAGGTGTAAGATAGAATCTGAAAGCAATTTTGACTTGAATTTCCCTGTTGGTGATATTGAAACATTTCCTTAAGTGTTTCTTAGACATTTGAGTTTACTCTTTGATAATTCTCTGTACTGTACCCTATTTTAACTGGACTGTTTGATTTTTCGATACCTAGCTTCTTGAGTTCTTTATATACTTTGGATATTAGCCCTCTATCACATGTACAGTTGTTAAAAATCATTTTCAGTTCTGTAGGATGGAAACCCTAGCATTAACCCTAATCCTTCTGTGTCAAATTGATGGTGACCTTTGACTTAGAGAAGCATCTCAGTTCTGGAGGTCCTATTAATTAACTGCTGATCATGCTGACTATGCAGTCAGTGTTCTGTGCAGGAAGTCATCGCAGCACATCAATCCTAGTGCTCAGGAGGCAGAGGCAGGCAGATCTCTGGGAGTTACACACCAGCCTGGACTGTTAGACAGAAAAACCCTGTCTCAAAAAACCAAGCAAAAAGTAAATAAAATAAAATAAAACTCATCTCCTGTGCCAATGTATTTAAGAATATTCCCAAATTTCTCTTCCATCAGGTTCGGTGTATCTGGTTTTATGTTGAGTCTTTATTCACATGGATTAAGTTTCTGGAAAGGTGATAAGTATGAATCTACTTCCATACAGATAAATAGAGATATCTAGATATATACAGATACTGAGTTTGACAAGAACCACTTGTTGAAGATGCTACTTTTTATGCAGTGTGTATTTGGGACTTTTTATCAAAAATCTGGTATCTATATATGTGGATTTATATCTGGGTCTTTGATTCCATCTGATAATGTGTCTCTTTTTATGTCAATATCATGCTGTTTTATTATTATAGTGCTGTAGAATAACTTGAAATAAGGGATGGTGAAATCCCAGCAGTTTATTGATCAGGATTGTTTTAGTTATACTGGGTTTTTTGTGTTGTTTTGTTTTTCCACATGAAGTTAAGAATTTTTTTTCAAGATCTGTAAAGAATAATGTTGGAATTTTGATGGAGATTGCATCGAACTGCATATTTCCTTTGGTAGGATGGCCATTTTTACTATATTACTCTGATGTGGGAGCCCCCTCTGTGTGCTGTGATTACCATTAATGAACAAAGAAACTGCTTTGGACCTATAGCAAGGGAGAACTTAGGAATGCAGGGAAGATGGAACTGAATGCTGGGAGAAAGAAGGGCAGAGTCAGGGAGAAGCTATGAAGCTGCCACTGGAGACAGACATGCTAAAACTGTGCTGGTAGGCCACGGCCATGTGGTGATATGTAGATTAATAGAAATGGTTAAACTAAGATGTAAGAGTTAGTAAATAAGAAGTTAGAGCTAATGGCCAAGCAATGTTTTAATTAATACAACTTCTGTGTGATCATTTCTCTAAGATAGCCAGGCGACCAGGATGAACAAGCAGCTCCTCCAACAAACTGCTGCCCGTGTGGCCAACGAAATTCATGCAAAACCTAAGAGGGCTTGAAAAAAAAATTCTAGACAAAAAAAAGTTGAGTCTAACACAGCTTCTTGCTGTTTGCTGGCAGCGTTCAATAGCTCCTTTAAGAGAGGTTTTCCTGACTCAGCAGCAGTAGCAGAAAAAAAGCCACACCATTTTGAAATGCAGGCTTTCTGGGACGTGCTGCCAGCATGACCTCTGGCTATTTATCAGGAGACCAAGTATTTGGATGGGGTTTGTGAGCAGACTGCTGCAGCTTGCTTGATGGCAACTTGGACTGGCTGTGTGCCTGGAAGTGGGGCGGTGTGTGTGGCTCACAGGCGCAAGCAGCTCTGCCATGCTGGACTGGGCAGAGCAAGCAGACAGTACTGTATTTGACCTAGCTATAGCACAACTTAAAGTTTTAAGAAGCACTTAGTATTTTAAGAAGACATTCTGGTCAGAAAAGGCTTACAGATACACCATAAAACAGATTTAGACATAAAAGACCTCTAAATGGGTCACAGTGTTGAATAAGTGTTTGTAAGTTTGGGAGAGAAAAAAAGAATTTAGTTAAATGATTATTTTTTAAAAAAGGTAAAGTCTTTAAAGAGACAGAGTACAGACAGTCATAGATTAAAAGGAGTAAAGAAAAATAAGCCATGTAGAAATGGAAAATTCACAGAGAGTCTGGATTATGTAGATTATTGTGTTATCTTTGAATTTTTTGAGTGTGAAGGAGCTAAGTACAGAGAGACATTCATTGTATGGGCTGCTAAGTTAAACCAGCATGTACATTATAAAGGTATCTTGACTTCAGAATTTGGGTCTAAGTATATGCTGCTTTGGAAAAGAGATTCTTCTTTTGTTTCCACAGAAGATGAGAAACTGTGAATTGCTTCCAGATGAATATGGTTTGATGGACCAAGACCAATGAAAGGTCACCGTGAACACCCCAAAATACCTTCAAAAATTACTTTGCCCAATAAACAGCAGGAAGCAGATTGGAGAGAAATAACTATGGCCATACTACAAATATTGTCTATAAATGTTTGTTTACATTTAAAGGGGTATATGATATAGATATGAGTAATTTGAATTTGTTTGGATCTTGGTTTATTGATACAAATTTAAGGTCAATTTTTTATATGTGTGTGTATATATATATGCTCTTGATTAAGATATTGTAAATGTATAATTAAGAAATATAGGTTAATAGCTAGTCATCTATAATAATCATGTTTATAGTCATGCTAGCTAGGTTTTCTAGATGTATAGAGATATATTTCAGTTAAATAGGTATTCTTCAAATCTTTCAGAGACCTTCAGAATATGGCATTTAAAATGTTTTAAGAACTTAGTACTTTTCATGACAATGAAACACCAATTACTTTAAGTGGAAGATGGGCGTAAAAGAGGCTTCTTAGCCATTTGGCCAAAAATCTGCTCAACTGGACATGCAGGACCCACAGAGAAATGACTGCTGAACTTGCCTAAAGGCAAGATGGTCCTTCAGGGTTCCTGCTTCCTGAAAGTTTGCTAGACAGTCTGTAGAACACAGAAGAAAGTGACTGACAAACTGCCAATATACGTGGAACAGTCTTTGAAATTTCCTGCTTCATGAAAAAGTCTGCTGGATACTATGGACCAGTAGGCTGAAGATGGATGACCCAATGGTATATAAAAACCTTAGTTGACTGCCCAGGCAGTGAGATGTCTCTGTCAATTCTAGAGTTTTGGAAGTTGCTTACAATGTACTTCCTGTTTACTTAGGTAATATATCCTTCTGGAGTCTTTGATGGAGTTGAAGAATTTATAGTTATAATTATACTTCTCCTTAGTTATGATAAAAGATAAAATAGATATAAATATTGTAACTGTAATTCTTGTTTGATAACTGTTTTGTTATATGTAATCTTACTATGTTAAAGTTAAAACCTTTCTTTTGATTTAAACAGAAAAGGGGAGGTGATATGGGATTTTCCTCTGTGTACTGTGATTACCATTAATGAATTAGGAAACTGCTTTGGACCTATAGCAGGGCAGAACTTAAGCTAGCCAGGCAGCTAAGATGAACAAGCAGTTCCTCCAACGTTACTCCTACCAATTCATGAGCATGGGAGATATTTTCATCTTCTGCTATCTTAATCAAAGACATGAAGTTCTTGTCATGCAAGTCTTTCACTTACTTAGTGAGTTACCCAAAGATATCTTATATTATTTAAGGCTATTGTGGAAAGTGTTTGTTTTCCTGATTTCTTCCTCAGACTGTCATTTGTATATAGGAAGGCTACTGGCTTTATTTTATCTTATTTTCTTTCTTTCTTTCTTTCTTTCTTTCTTTCTTTCTTTCTTTCTTTCTCTCTTTCTCTTTTTCTTTATTTAGTCATTCATTCATTCATTCATTTTTTTATTAATCTTGTATCCAGTTACTTTGATGAAGGTGCTTATCAGTTGTAGAGATATCCTGGTAGAATTTTTAAGGTCACTTATGTATACTATCATATCATCTGCAAATGGTGATATCTTGACTTCTTTTCCAAGTTATATCTGCTTGATCTCCTTAAGTTGTCTTATTGCTCAAGCTACTATACTAAATACTATACTAAATAGATATGGAGTGTGAAAAACCTTGTCTTGTCCCTGATATTAGTAGAATGGCTTTGAGTTTCTCTCCATTTAATTTGATGTTGGTAAAAGGCCTGATGTAAATTGCCTTTATTATGTTTAGGTATGTCCCTTGTATTCATATTCTCTCCAGGACTTTTATCATAAATGGGTGATGGATTTTGTCAAAGGCTTTACAGTACCTAATGAGATGATCATGCGAGTATTTTTTTTTCCTTTCAGTTTGTTTACATGATAGATTACACTTATTGATTCTTATATTTTGAATCATTCCTGAGTCTCTGAGATGAAATCCACTTGATCATGGTGAATGATCTTTTGATATGTTCTAGATTTTGTTTGCAAGTATTTTGTTGAGCATGTTTGTATTTATGTTTAAAGGGAAGTTGGTTTGTAATTCTTTTCCTTGTTGAGTCTTTACATGGTTTATGTATCAGGGAAACTGTAGCTTCATGAAATGAATTGGCAATGTTTCTTCTGCTGCTACTTCTGGGATAGTTTGAACTGGCATTAACTTTTCTTTCAAAGCCTATTAGGTGGATTAAAACCATCTGGTTTTCTTGGGGAGGGTCTATGACAGCTTCTATTTCACTAGGTGTTATATGTCTATTTAAATTGCTAATCTGATCTCAATTTAACTTTGGTAAGTGGTACCTATGGAGAAAATTATCAATTTCATTTAGATTTTACAATATGGAAAATTTCCAATTTGGGGTATACGTTTTTAAAGTATGGCCTAATGACTCTTTGGATTTCCTTCGTGTCTATTGCTATGACTCCCTTTTGGTTCCTGATTTTGTTAATTTGGATATACTCTCTCTGCTTTCACTTAGGTCAAATAAGGGTATGTTTTGTTTAACTTACTGATTTTCTCAAAGAACCAACTCTTTGTTTCACTGATTTTTTTTTTCTTTTTTGGTATTGTTCTCTTTGTTTCTAATTTAATGTTTTCAGCCTTCAGTTTGATTATTTCCTGCTGTGTATTCCTCTTGGCTGTGTTTACTTCTTTTTGTTCTAGAGTTTTCAGGGGTGCTCTTACGTTGCTAAGATGAGATCACTGCAATTTCTTTATGAAGACACTTAGTGCTATAAACTTTCCTCTTAGCAACATTTCCATTGAGTCCCATAAGTTTGAGTAGTTGTACATTCATTTTCATTTCATTCAGGAAGTCTTAAATTTCTTTCTTTATATCTGTCTTAACCCATTTTTCATTCAGTAAGAGTTGTTCAGTTTCCAAGAGTTTGTAAGCTCTCTGTTGTTTCTGATGGTGTTGAAATTCAGCTTTAATCCCTGGCGGGTTGATAGGAGTTATTTCAATTTTCTTGTATCTCTTGAGACTTGCTTTGTGTCCAAGTATGTGGTTAGTTTTAGAGAAAGTTCCATGAACTTCTATATAGAAGAAGTATATTTTTTTTAGTGTTTGGGTGAAATCATCTGAAAATATCTGTTAGGATCATTTGGATAATAACATCTGCTAGCTCTAGCATTTTCCCAGTTTAGTGTTTGTCTGGATGACCTGTCTACTGGTGAGAATGGGGTAATGAAGTATCCAATTATCAGTGTGTGAGGGTCAATATGTCATTTATGTTGTAGTGTTGTTTCTCTTGCAGAGCTGGGTGTCCTTGTGATTGGGGCATAGATGTTAAGAACTCAAATGTCATCTGTTGGATTTTTCCTTTAATAAGTATGTAGGGTCCCTCCATATGTCTTTTGATTAGTTTAGTTTGAAGTCTGTTTTGTTAGATATTAAAGTGGCTATATCAGTTTGTTTCTTAGACATTTTATTGAAATATCTTTTTTCAACCCTTTACCCTGAGGTAATATTTATTCTTGATGTTGAGACATGTTTCATGGATGCAGCAAAAGGATGGATCCATTCTGTTAGTCTGTGTCTCTTTATTGGGGGATTGAGACCACTGATATTAAGAAATATCAATGACCAATGATTGTTTATTACTGTTATTTTGTTGTTGGTAGTGGTGGCAGTGCTGGTGGTGGTGGTGCTGGTGGTACTGGTGGTGGTGGTGTGTGTGTGTGTGTGTGAGCACGCGTGTGCAAGCATGTGTGTGTATTTCCCTTATTTTGGTTTCACAGATGTGAGATTATTTTCTCTGTTTTTATGGGTTTCTGATATTGTATTACTGATGTCCGTTTATGGGGAAAGGGTACATTTTAAAATGCTAACTCTTTAGTTGAGGAGGAAATTCTTAAATCCATAAAATAATCAACCAGAAAATTAGATGGCATTCAGATGGGACAGAAAAGGAGCAGCAGGCCAAAAATGTTTCTGTTTACTTACAAAAAGATCTCCAGTTCAGAAGCCAAAGGCTGGGTTACAAATTAAATCAGTGATCATGAACACTGCTAGGATAGCTGGGTCATGTGCATCTCTTGTTCTTTCACTTGAAGAAAAAATGTCAGTGCACTGTCTACAGAACAGGAGATCTGATGCCAAAAAGACTTGGGTTTTAACCTTTATCCCACATATTAGCTACAGACCCTTGGGAAACAATCTGTAAATATCTACTATGCTACTGTCATCTTCTCAATATGGCTATTTTGAGGATCAAGTATGTATAAGCTATTGTTCATATTTGGCGTAATACCTGACAGAGATGATCACACAAGCATCCATCACTACCTTTCCATACTGGCCAGAATCACTCTGCTTCAGCTTTCCGAATTTAAGTCTAAAACAAATGACATGCATTTGAGCAAATGCCTACAATTCAACACATTGTGATGATATGAACTATGTTACCTACCATACCTACACCTGGATATTTTTGCTGGCTTACACACTCTTGCTTGTAATATATCAACAATGTTCACAAAGTCTCCCAAGTGAGAAATTATGTGTGCTTTTTATAATGTACTATCACTAGTATTATTTGTGCATGTGGGTGTACTTGAAGACTTCAGAATACAACTTTTGGAACTTGGGTTTCTAGGTCCACCATTGGATTCAGGTCAGAACCCAGATCTTTCCGGAGCTGGCCTATTAACCACTTTTACCTGATATATCATCACCTCAGTGACCCTATATATGGTTGTCAACTTTTAACTATGTATCCTTCTGTATTTCCACTATTTTGTATTCCTTCCATCATGAATTGCCTACTCTCTCATTTTGCTTTGTTCCAATGAATCCTCTACAAGTCTGAAAAAGCAATCTTCTAAGATTTCAGGCCAGTTACTATCTCCTAAAGTTTAAAACATTGCTGACATACTATTCCTTCACATGGGCAGAGGCAATGAAAGTAAAATGTGTAGTTATGTAGCTGTGTACTAAATAGTACAATAGCCTTAGTTGAATCTTTTGTTTTGTTGCAACACACTTTTCTAGTTGGGTTTTTCATTATTCCTCCTGTACCTTTACCTTCTCTATGCATGTTCTGACAACTAAAGCATAAATCACATGGTTTTGCAGTATCAAACAGTCCCATTGGCTGAAATGACTTTCCCACTTCCTAGCTACTTAAAGGACTTAAACTCACTTTTACAACTGAATGTTCAAAGAGATTAATTCTTTTCAACTTTACCAATAGATTCAACATAATTAAATTCCCTCTAAGGACTATGCTTGGTTGGTGGGTTGGTTGGTTGGTTGGGTGGGTGGGTTGGTGGATAGTTTTTTGTTTGTTTGTTTAAGAAAACAGATTAATTTTCAACTTTATATGAAGAGGCAAATAATATGGAACAGTCACAGAAGAAAAACAAAAACATGTAAGGATGAACACTGGCCACCTTACTATAATACTACAATAACCCAGACATGGTATTGGTTGAGGGAGGAAGCCCAGAAACAAGACAGTAAACATGAATGTGTTCAACTGCTCTTGAAAGAAGAACAAAGGTGACACGAATAAGACATAGTGGTCTTTCCAACAAGTACAGAAGCAAAGGAATCTCCATAGCCACCCTCTCCCCAAATGAGTAATACAGACTTTATACTTTTCAAAAAAAGAACCTCAAGTTCGACCAGAGACCAAATTCAAAGCCTAAAACCATGAAACTTCAACATAATGTAAGATGTACCTCGCTTTGTAAACCAGGCTAGCCTCCAACCCACAGAAATTCACCTGCATGTGCCTCCCTGGTGCTGGGATTAAAGGCTTTACTACCACATCTAGCTAAGAATACAGTTTTTAAAAGCCTCTTATAGGTCAACAATAAAATAAGCAACTTGATCAAAGAAGGAAGCAAAGAGCCTGGGCAAACACCTGCAAAAGAAGATAAACAGACAGCAGGGGGAAGGATGCTCCATGCTATAGTGACATTACACAGTACTCCATGCCTTGCCATAGGTACAAATGTCCAGCGTACAGAAACACCCAAGGCTTTTGAGGATGTTCGGAAACAAGGGATAACTAGCTGCTGGTGCAGCTAGGAAAAGAACAGTTTTCAGTTCCTTCAGACGTAAGCAGACACGGACAACATGATCCAGGAGTCGCGTCCCAGGACTCACCCAAAGGACGAGGAGCACACACACGAAACCACTGTATGACGAGGTTTGAAGTATTTTTATTCAACTTTGAAATCACAAAAAAATGCCCTTTAATAGATAAATAACTATGAAACATTGGACAATATAATATTAGTCAGACCTAAACGACACTACCAAGCAAACCACAGAAAGACAGTAAGGAAATGCAAATGTATATTACGAAGTTAAAACTCATATCCTATATGACTCCTTCTATATGACACCCTGGAAAGGGCGAGTCTGGGATCGCCAGCGCTAGAGTGGGAAGAGTGGGTGTGTGTGCAGGGCACCGGGCGGGTCCCTGATAGCATTTTGTGATATTCCGTGGTTGTTGTGTACACTGCACTTTATTAAAACATACTGAATGTCTGACACTGAGACAAACTCCAATACAAATTATACAAATACTGACTTTGGAATGTAATGATGTGCCTGCATAGTTTCACTCAACTAAAACTTAAAAAAAGTATCACTGTGGGAATAGAAGTTGACAGCCGGCAGAGGCTGTGTGAGAAGCAGCGGACATGGGGGTGCTTCTCATAGTAAAACCCAGAGTAAAACTACGGGTTTTACTATGAACCTAAAACTGCATTAAAAACAACAACAACAAAAGATTATTTTTAAAAAGAACATTTTTCACCTATTTCCCAAATTAGTCACATATGCCTAGGAAGAGAAAAATAACTTCTCCCAGAGTAAATAAACTGGATAAGATCATAAGATCTTAGTTCTTGACATGTAAAAAGAGATTAAATTCTAAGGGCTGGAAATGACTGTATCTCCACTATGTGGCCCTCTACACTCTCCTATGTGCTCTCTTCAGCGTGCCGAGTTTGGTAATCATATGTCCAGGCAGCTAGTGGCCACATGTTAGCAGAGGCTGCAAATCAGACCACTGCAAACAGCAGAATGTGTTTGGCTGAGAGTTCACAGGTGGTTGTGAAGTATTGTTTGCCTGAGATGGAACAAGAAAAGAGGACTTCCCTGAGTCAGGTGCTGACAAACACAAGGGATGGTTCTGGAATGTAGGCTTAAGAATAGGAGCAACAGTTGATTTCCATTAGACGATGTCCAGGCCTTTTTTGCTAGACTTGATTAAGGATGGTAGACTGCTGTAAACAAGCAGTTGAAAACTGGCATCCAAAGGAAAGAACTGAGAAGTTGGTAGTGCTGCTTTCTGGCCTCCTGTCAAGGCATAGGGTAGTAGCAAATAAAAGCCAGCTGGTGTCCCTGTAAACTGAAATCAAGGATGGAAAGAATCCTTTGAATCCAGTCCAACTGCCTGTGTAGGTTATGGGATTTTCTTTCTCAAAAATACCTCGGAAAACATGCATATTCAAAAGAACATATATACCACAGAAGGAAAAACAATGCACTTCAGGTGAGTTCCTTGAGCCAGCTAGAAGCAACAGGATGCAGATAGCAGCACAGAGCTCCACCTTTGCAAGAGGAAACTCCACAGCCTCCTCAGCAGCCCTTAGAGCAGCTCATCTCTCTTCCGCTGAGAAACCATGTTAACTTTTGTTAGCTTCTCCGAATTAAACACAACCTCTCTACTTGATTCTTGACAAAGCATAGTGTCAGTATTTCATACATAGTAACCATGCCTCGTAAGTTATTAAGGTAAACCTCATGCCTGTTCGCCTTCAACCTCTGTACCCTCTGTTCTGCTTTTGAATCTCTGCTGCGTTTCACTTCATTCACTCAAATCCAGGTACCCTCTTTAGAGCCAAGTTCATTCCACTACCCAAGCTGCTCCAACTATATCAAAGTCAAGCCACAGAGGACCGCCGATAACACCGCCTGGCTCTGCAAACTGCCTTTTATTTTTTAGTTCATTTTTCATTTACTCTCTTGTTTTCTACTCATTAGAATCTTTCAAACTGACAACAGAGAGTAGAGATGATACTCTTGGTCTCCATCCTTGTCTTCTTTGAAATCGCAGTCATCTTTGCACGCAGACTGGCAGTAAAGCGCAGCGAAGGCGGGAGAGTAAGGTGTGGAGGGAGCACGCTTCAGGTGGCCACAGTGTGGGGGAGCATGAGGTGAGAGTGGTGACCCAGGTGTACTTTCAGGGCGTGGCCCGGGAGGAAACCCTTAGAACAGCCACCAACCAGGGACCCCACCGGAAATGAGCAACAAATAACTAAACAACAGTCACCTGGTCCCCTTCTCTGCAAAAGCATCATCCTCACTTCTCTCCTTTTCAGTCCAACTTTGAGACACAAAATCTCTGCCCTGCTATTTTCTTCTCCTGAGATAAGCAGAATTTAAGTATTCTTCAAACTGTTGTCTAAGCTACTAAATCTTACATCAGAATTACTTAAAAAGCTGTGAAAATTAATAAATGAGAACCTTAGTTATTAAAGGATAGAACTACGGTAAATTATCAAGAGGCAAAATAGAATTAGGAATAAAAAACTAATGACTTGGAACACGCAGAGAGAAGTTCGAGGTTGGACTTTGGTTTGGAAAGTACTCTTCAAGTCTCGTGTGAGATGAGCACGCAGCACGCACACTAACCTCGTTCACTCTGTCGTAGTCCTGTCCAAAATGTTTTAGTCTTAGAGAGAGAAGAGGCAAGGTTATCATTGAGCTGGGAGTCTGGAGGCCAAGCACAGTTATTTAAGGAAGAAGTAGTCCCCTCTTGCCCTGCATCATCCAAACGACATCACTGCATGAGCAGTGAAGGGAACTGATCATCTAAACCTCCCGAGAACTCACTGGTAGATTTCACGTTTCGAGAACACAGTTCTGTACTTGGCAGTGCATGGAGACGGAAGTCAGCAAGCAGTCTTGACTTTGCAGATATGATCTGTGACTCTACAGAAACTAACTTTCCAAGTCTTTCGCCTACATGATGGGGGAGGGAAGCTTAAGATTTAAAAAATCTTATTTAAAAATATTGTTCACTCCTGTAATCTTAGCATTCAGGAGGCTAAACAGGAGGACAGGCTTAAGGCCAGTCTGTCCTCTCTAACGAGGCACTATCTTGTGAAACAAACACAAAACAAATAACAACAATATGGTTCAAAGAATAAATGTCTAAGAAATAGAATGTCTAAAATGCTATTGGGCTTAAGAACACAATAACCCTACAAATGACTTTAAATTAAGAAGACAGGGTCTGCAGAAGTAGCCACAAAACCAAGATCTCTTACAGGATGTGGTTACACAGGAAACAATCAAGGTCTCCCTGACTGCCACCTCCTGGCTCTTGCCCAGCTCTCTCCAGAGGAACCTGGGAGGCGCTAGAGCAGAAGCTTCCTTATCTACTAAAGATACATCCTCTGAAAGGGAACTAAGGGGTTAAGAGTCCCTACCAGGATTGTATTCAACAGGGAAGAGACTATGAATCACAAACAGTGGGTTCCAGGTCACCATCTGATTCTGAGACCAGCTAAGACAACATAGTACTTGAGAGACTCTATATAACAAACCTTATTCACCAGAACATTTGTTCCCCTCACCTTCTCCAACCCAAAATAAGGATCAACATCCTGCCCTTTCTATAGCTCAGGAAGCATTGGAAATTTGAATCATCTTTTAGTCTTAAATTTTGGGTGAGCCCCATGTGCACTCAGGTGGGTCCCATGTGCATGTACTTAATTAAAAGGGCTTTAACTCCTGTGACTCTGTCTACTGTCAGTTTGTTTCACAGACTTAATCACCAAGCTCTCTCAATGGAAAAACTTTCCTCTCTCCTACAGGAAACTTTTTTTTTTCCAGCAAGAATGTTTATATATAAGAGAACACAGTAGAGCTAATCATTGAACGTCTATTTATTTCAATAGGTAGATTATTTCAACACGGTATTTATTTCAGTAAGTGGATGATGTTAGAGGAATTTGTCAGCAGCTTTCTCCTTCACATTAAACAACCTACTAACTGAATTCAAGCTTAACACAATGCATTGTATTAAATTTGGATAATAAGGGATTTCTATCGAATAACAGTATCAATGAAGCATAGATATGGTATTTCAAAGACATTGCATAATAATAAAAACAATCACTGGAATGTAATTGAATCCAGAATATGCATTTTTTCAGGGTCACATAAGTGTGTCCTTACAAATTAGCTATTCTCTCTTAACAAGAGTTTAGTGGTGTAGATGCCTAAATACAAAAACACAACCATAGGATAAATTCTTCAACTCATTAGATGCAGCAAGGTCTCTCAGTGAAGGAACACGATCTCTGTACTAATAAAGCATAACCAGTTGAAAACAGGCACTTAATTTGTGAACATGGGGTTTTAATTCAATTTTTTTCAGGAAAAAAGGGGGGCATTTCATTTTACATGATACATCCATATCATGGACCAACCTAACCATTCTTATTTTCATTCCCTAGCTAATGTTGTATCTTCTGAAAAGGCAGTACCCACAGTGTAATCTTAACAGTCGATGCTTAAGCGTGCATGTGTGCAAGTGTGTGGTTGTGTGTCTGTATGTGTTGCACACAACCAAGCTAAAACCTTGCTGGATGGTAAGTGTACATCCACTTTCCTTCCTTACTAGGCCTGTTACCCACACCCAGCTACAGTCAGGCCTGGAATGAGATGGCGCTGGCCAGTAGCACATTAGGTCTGTCTACCCGAAGTGGGTTAACCTACAAACAGTTGTCTTGATTGGTGCAAGTGCTGCATGACTTTTCACGTGTGTACTTCTCACATATGTACTTCTCACGTGTGTACTTCTGGCATGTGTACTTCTGCTGTGTGTACTTCTGACATGTGTACTTCTCACATGCGTACTTCTCACGTGTGTACTTCTCACATGTGTACTTCTCACGTGTGTACTTCTGACGTGTACTTCTCACATGTGTACTTCTGACATGTGTACTTCTGACATGTGTACTTCTGACATGTGTACTTCTGCTGTGTGTACTTCTGCTGTGTGTACTTCTGACGTGTACTTCTCACGTGTGTACTTCTGCTGTGTGTACTTCTGCTGTGTGTACTTCTGACGTGTACTTCTCACGTGTGTACTTCTGACGTGTACTTCTCACGTGTGTTCTTCTGCTGTGTGTACTTCTGACATGTGTACTTCTGACGTGTGTACTTCTGACATGTGTACTTCTGACATGTGTACTTCTCATGTGTGTACTTCCCACGTGTGTTCTTCTGCTGTGTGTACTTCTGAGATGTGTACTTCTCACATGTGTACTTCTGACATGTGTACTTCTCACATGTGTGCTTTTCACTATGTGTACTTTCACATGTACAGAGGTCCAACACAGAGTGATGCGGCTTCCATTCACACAACACCATTTGAGTAGTCAGCCTTTCAACTGTCACCTCAGCTCAAACCCTAGAACTTGCATTGAAATGATGTTTAGAGCAAAATATTTTTAATTATTTCAATATGCTAACAAAGACAAAATACAACATACAACAGCAGCTTTGAAATGTCATTAGTTAGTTCAGACTGACACAGTACTCCATGAAAACACAAACACAATAGTTAGTGATTGTTGTTTTAGTAAACAAAAACCTGCCAGTTACAAGAAAACTAGAAACAAAAGAATACTGAATGAGCCAAAGTTTTGGTGATAGGATCACTCAAATAGTCAGGCAGAGTGGCCCCTATCTGTGAACCCAACGCTTCAGACATGACAGAGGGGTCACTGCGAGTTCCAGGCCACTCTGGGCTACATAGTGAGGCCCCATTTCAAACAAACAACAATGAGAGAGAGAGATAGAGAGATAGATAGATAGATAGAGAGAGAGAGAGAGAGAGAGAGAGAGAGAGAGACCAAATAATACATGCTTGCATTTTCAATGTTCTAATTTTATTATCATTGGAGGTGAGGGTACACAGAGCCGAGGTCAGAGGACAACCCTCAGAGGTGCTGCTTTCACGTTAAAGAAGGATCCAGGGATTCAACTCAGGTCTTAAGGCTTGTGTGGCAATCACTTTTACCCACTAAACTATATTGCTGGTCCCACGCTCATAGTTTAGAGTAATATTGAAATAAATAAAAATAACGGGTTTTGGCAGAGAGGGCTATGAAAAAGCAGCACAAAATTTCCAAAGAAATGAAACAATATAATTCTCAAATCTGCCAAATCATCATGCACACTCAATGTCAAAAGGAACACAACCAGACATGAAATAAAAACGAGCTCTCTAGAAGACTTTAGGTTGTGCCAATGCAGGTTTCCAGAAACATGGCTGAGACCTTCTCTCCTGTGATTAAGAGAGGAAAGCTTTCCTCCCATTTCTCTACACAACAGTCTTTGCAGATTATAAACAGATGCAGGGGATCACTCTAAATTCTGGGAGGAGAAATGAGCACGTTGATACTCGGCCACTAATGTAAGTCATGACCTCATATGCAGCTGTCCTGCGCTCCACGCTCATTACTACTAGGATGACCTCAGTCATGCATTTCCCTCCCGCTCCTGTTCCCAAATGCTCACATTCTTCCTTCAGATCCAAGACTTCTCGAGCGTACTCTGCAAACTAGAGACCCAGGAGACACTGAGTGGACATATCTGTCTAATGAGTTTGGAAAATATCTTGTGGGATAGCTCCTTCTGGAAATCACAGAACGATGCTTTGAGGCAAAAGATGGAGGCCCTTGGAAGAAAAGCAAAAGTGGCAGTTTTTCTTCTATTGCAATATGAGAAGCGTAGCACACTTCAGCAGGGAGCAGCGGGGCTAATCCCTTCTGTGAAGAATGCACAGATGCTAGAAAGGCAATGGGTGGGGGGGGGGTCATCACAGCAATCATGGGAAACAAGCCAGGGCTGGAGCTGTAACTCCAGACATGAAAAGAACATTAGATAACCTCTTCAGAGAACAGAAATTATATACTGTGAGAACAGATATGTCCTATGGGAAAGAGGAGAGATGAAGATGGCCTCCATTTTCTTACTAGTTTCTCATTGAAAAATAACCTAAACTGGGGAGAGTGAAAACCATGAGTACTGTAAGACAAAGGACAAGTTAGTTTCATGAGTACAACAGAAAAGCAAACTGATTGCTTAAACACAACATAAGTGTTAAGTGGCATTCATCAAACTTTCCCAACCCTCACAGTATGTTATCTTGTTCTCTTATAAAAATTTTGAAAATTCCAGTGATAATTTACTGTGTTATTAATATTATTATTTTATGCATTCTATCTCTATTTGATTTTAACTACAAAATTGACAAGCTACTAGGTAATATTTATTGCCTATCCTCTTTCATAAAGCACAACAAATAGTGGGCATTTAAAACATCTATAAAAAACTGGAGGCATGCCTGATCCCATGTGAGTTGAATTTTTCCTTTCTCTGGCCTAGGAAAGCCAAGTTAAAAGAAACGGTTTGATCTGACTCATAGTTTCAACTTTCTGCCACTTTGGTTCATAGACAAGAAGAACACGATGGCAAGGGTGTGAGGGAGCACGGCTATTCATCTCACCAATCATGGCAGACGAAGCAGAGGACACACGCCTGTACTAGGAAATGTCTTCATCCCTTCTATTCCAACAAGGTCTCCAGCCCCTTAGCGTGCACAACTAGGCTGGGTCTTCTACCACTTCTCCCAGGAGAGACCTCATAGCTTCACTCAGAGCTGTAGTTTTGTTCATAATCAAGGCTCCTCCATCCAGTCATGTGGAAAGTCAAGACGATCCCCTACAGTCTTTGTCGGGTAATGGCTTGTTCAAGATTTTTCTGTCTGCCTTTCGACGATGTGAACACAGTGTGCAGGATGGGCTGTTGGGCTTTGCTGTTAGGAATTTTTATCTGCTTGTTGGGTATTTATGCCACTGGTATTTCCTGGCCTTCTGTGTCGACAGTTTTTCCTGACTTTATTTTGGAAAGTGCTTGGCCATGATCAGTCTTCAATTATGTTTTCTTTCTTGTATCCTTTTCTTCTCCACACATTCCAATTATGGGTAGGTTACACCTCTTAAAATGCGCCACGGTTCTTCAATGTTCTTTTCTACTTTCTATTATTTGATGCTGCTGCTCACATAACAGTTAGGGTAGTTACTATCTACATGCCTTCAAGCTCACTTATTCCTTCTTCAGCCATGTTTACGAACATAGTGAAAATGTCTGACATTTTCGTTCACTATTTTTGATATATAACATTTTCTTTTGATGTTTAAGAGCATCCACATCCATTCTTATGTAACCTAATGTACTTGTCATGTTGCCTCAATCAGAACCCATAACATACTAATTATAGATATTTTAAATTGACTATCATGGCCAGCATATAGTGCCATATCTGAGTGTGGTTCTGAGGACCGTTTTATCTCTGAAGACTCTTTTTTTCCCTTGCTTTTAGACATGCCTTGTGATTTTCTTTCAAAATTGGGCTGTAGTATAACAGTCTTCAGTTTAAGGATTTTTGTTCAGCTGACTGTTATGTTTAATATTTGCCACACGGACAGGTGCCAGGCAGGAGGTGGGGGAAGGAAGAGAATTCCACCAGTGCCTTTTGTCTCCTTTCTTGACCCATGGGCTTCTTTTCTACTCTCCCTTGGAGGGAGTCCATGTCTTGCAGCTCTTCCATCTATAATCCTTATTACTATTCTGTAGCCCTCTTGGTGTGGTGGTAACATGTGGGCACAGAGGAACATTCTGATTAAATGTTTCAATGGCCCGTGTCTCTGATCATGCCAGTTACAGTGTACCATCACATCTTTTTCTCTATTCCCTTATGCAAGCAGCAAGATTATTTTGAGAACTGAAAAGTGTCAAGAGAGTTGTCCTGGAAGCCTGACTAGTCAACAAGGAAATGCAGAAAGGACAGAAACACACACAGACAGCTGGGACGGGGTGAGCTGTGCGCTCTTGTGGGGATGCACAGGCTGGAAACACTGGGTGTGTATTTTCTATGTTATTGTGCACAGCTGAGCAGAAGTCAGTTTATGGGAACAGAGCTGAACCAGGAGGCAGGGTTGCCTAAGCTACATATGAAGTCTGTAGGGGAGGAATCTCAGGTTGAAGTCATCTCAGAAGGTAGAGCTGTAACATGATTGATAGATTTTGCATATAATGGTCAATCCTTCATAAGCATTCATTAAGTGACCAGAAAAAGGCTTTGCCAGTTACCAAAGGTATGAGCTACTGGGCTTCTTAACATGGCTGTGCTCATGTTAATAACACATTCACTCAGCATTTCTTGCACTCCCTACAGGGGAGGAATGTCTTTCTCCTATGATGTTGGGATAAGGCTCTCATGAAGTCTTTAGCCAAAGAGTCTGTTTTTATGAGAAGGTTCTGAATATCTTTGCAATTACTTCAGCACATTACTTGTTAGAGACATCAGGGGAACTCACTTGGACATCCACTGTGAGAAAACAGAAGGGTTACTCCAGGAAAAACCTATGAACATCGGTCAAGAGACAAACATTTCTAAGCCTCTGCATAGTCAGGCTAGAAAGTTATGACAATGACCACTTAAGCATCCGTCTCTACCAGTTCAGGCTCTAGATTTGTGATAGTTTCTCCAGGTACACAAAGCTTGGCTGGCATTATATGGCTGTATGTGGCTCTCCTGATTCCAGGGTAGCACCCACATTATAACCTGGCATGCCTCAGCAAAACTGTGCATGTCCATCTTATTTAATTCTCACATTTTGTAAGGATGCAAATTATGATTTCCAATAATTCAAATATCAAAGCTGAGAGTAAAAGTCTTAAAATCTGCTTTTCTTATTAGCCTAATATTTAAAAACAAATGTGTGTGTGCATGCGTGTGTGTGTGCACTCACCTTATTCTTTCAGACTATTTCTCTCAACACGGGATAAAGGAAGAAAAATTTCTAATGTATTCCTGTGTTTTAATGGTTGACAGCATGTTATAACAGTACCAACCTACAACCTCACATAAGAAGATACGGTCTGGAGATTTTTCAGATACATGAAATCACATTGCATTTGTAATTTAATAACACTAATCCTAATTCATTCAAATGGATGTGAAACCATTTGTCGGTAATACTGCATGACTGTCTGTTATTATGATCCTAAGTAGCACGTGTCTTTTAAATAAAGAGGCGAATGGTTCCAGGGCTTTGTGTTTGTGAATGTCCTAGTGAAGCCTCTTAGAAAGACTCATCTACTTCTCAGCAGAGGCTGTACTGCTGGAGCTGTTTGCTTCACTGCTGTTTGCTTCACCTATTACGTCTTCCCCGAAGTAAAAGCCGTTCATTTTAGTTGAAGAAATACGAGAAGTATGGATTAGTAAGCATTTCACCTGAGACTGAAACACCTAAGGAAAACAACTTAAGGGTAGAAGGACTTGTTTGGGATCCTAATTTCTAAAGATCCCATCCTCCATGGTGGTGAAGGCACAGTGGAGCAGGGCAGTTCACATTACCACAGCTAGTGTGTAGAGAAATGTAATACAGGCAGAGTCTGAGACAAAGCCGAAGGAAAATCCTACCCCTAGGCCTCCTCAGAATAAAGACATCACTCTATGAGTCACCAAGGGTGAACCAGAGTCTCATAATACAACCCTCCCTGGGACACCCTCACAGACATACCCAGAGTCTCATAATACAACCCTCCCTGGGACACCCTCACAGACACACCCAGAGTCTCAGAATACAACCCTCTCTGGGACACCCTCACAGACACACCCAGAGTCTCAAAATACAGCCACAGACACACCCAGAAGTGTGTTTCCCTAATCTAGAGATATCTCAATCCAATCAATTCCTCAATTATGATTAAAGATCTCTGCTGGGCCTGGTGGCACCAGCCTGCAGCCCTGGCAGTTTGAAGGCCGAGGTGGGTGGCTTACAACTTCAAAGCCAGTCTTGGAAAACTTAAACACACACTTATTTTAGAATGTCTAAGAATAACAAAAAAAAAATAACTTTTTTTTTGTAAGAAAAAGAAATCTGTTTTCTGGATTTAGCCACACCTTATTCATCATGGGATATGTGTGCATATCAGTTAGCCTATGTGCTAAAGATACAAATATTCCCCTTTATTACATGGGATACACTAATTTTTCTTTGACTTCCCTTACTTAAAAATTTGCCTAAGTTATTTATTCTTCTATTATACTATTCTGTGTCTCTTCATCCAACAAAATGCTATGTTCAGGTCTTAAGTCTATCTCATAATTAAGGACCACAAGCTCCAGTTTCAAGCAGAGCTCACATCACGGTCTCATCACAAGAGCATCAAGCACACAGGAGACTGCCCATGCACACCCCATGAGGTCGAGCATTCTGCTCGACCTCAGAATGAGAATCTAGACTCTACCCATTTTATTGGTCCTTACCTAAGCAGGAAATGGGATTCAGGCCAGGCAAGTGTTCACATAGCTATGAAACATTGTTTAAAATGTTGAGCAAGGTGTCACATGCCTGTAATGTTAGCACCAAAAAAGTGGGGAAAAAAGGGTTAGGAATACAAGGCTAGCCTTTGCTACATAGCCAGTTTAAGCCAGCCTGAGCTATATGACACTATTAGATAAACAAACAATAACAAAAACTAAAAAATAAGGAAGAAAGTATTTTTAAGAAATAAATAAAAATGGAAAACAAAGAATAACGTAAGAAATTAGTACACCTGGCATTAAAATTTTGAGGGAAATTGCTCCTGTTCTGAGAAAATCCGTGTTATCATAAATCTATGATCTGAAAGTTTTCCTTGACCAGACTGGATTTGTTATTTAAACCCCCAGAAACCATACACAGGGTTCCCTCCATTTATTCATTATTCAAATAGAAATAAATACAAGAGAACCAAAGAAAGTTTTAAAAACCAAACACCTTTAAATCTTGTTATATGAACAGTGAGCTATATTCACTCTATTTCTAGTTCTTGAGTCCAAAAGCAATAAAATCACAGCAAAATGCTACACAAACCACAGATCTCAGAGGATAGCAGGTCATAAAACTCCCGCAGACTTGGCAAGGTGGCGGGCACTGACAGAATGAGAAAGGTGTATAAATATGGGCTAAAATGTTACACTTTCAATCCTAAAAATCTTGTCCTCTGTATACATTACAGTCCCTAAATATAAAATATTTTATATACTTTACAAACCTTACAAACTTTACAAACCTATAGCATTAATAAGTACTATATTTATCTTGCACATCTTCCAACTATGGGGAAAATGTCTTTAACTAATTAAACTGATTTTAGTGTTCTAAATGAAAATATTTACAAAATGTGTTATCTTCTTTCTAGCCTAACGTACAGAATAAATTGACAATAACTGGTATACTGAGCTTCCGGTTTGTCATTATCATAATCAATGAGCAGCTCATGCTAAAAGTTGCTTCAGGAGTTACTGATACCAGACAAGTGTTAAGCTGGAGATCTCCTGGTTAGACATAGCCTAGTCACATTACAGCATGAACAGGTTCTGTGCTATGATACTGAACAAATTAGTTAACATCCCTGTCCTCAATTTCTATCTGCTATCAACAAGAATTGCAATTAGATCATTAGATCATTCAAATAATTAAGCAAGAGCATAAACAAGAAAACATAGTAATGCTACATAATCTATAATATCAAGCATTTGAGGACTGCAAGGTAGTACAACAGCTAAAGTCACCTGCCACCAAGTCTGACAAGCTCAGTTCAATCCCTAGAACCACATACTGCAAGGAGAGAACCAGCTCCTGTATGCTGTCCTCTGTCCTACACACACACACACACACACACACACACACACAAGATAGATAGATAGATGATAGATAGATAGATAGATAGATAATACATACATAGATAGATAGATACATAGATACATAGATAAATGTCAAAAGTGGTTTGTCAACCACTTCTTACTTCTCAAATAAGAATATTCCATAATTCTAAAAACTGGTACCATCTGCAAACTTATGAATAGAGGGATTGCATTCTTTATAGAATCACATGCCCTAAACTTTTAGGGCTATAGCATAACAAGGGAAAACTAAATTTTAAATATATTTAGAATAAATATTTCCACAAGCTACATCTACACCTAAGTAAACTCACAAGAGTTGGGTTTTCATTTGTAATGTGCACATTCAAACTGTTAATGAGGCTGGCCAGTTTATTAGCCAAGGATGATCTTGAGTGACCAGAGGAGAACACTGATGAGATGTAGGTATGTATGTCCAGTTGGGATATGGGTATGTCCAGCTTGGATGTAGGTATGTCCACCTGAGATGTGGGTATGTCCAGCTGGGATGTAGGTAAGTCCGGCTGAGATGTGGGTATGTCCAACTAAGATGTAGGCATGACCAGTTGAGATATGGTAATATCTGACTGGGATGTGTACATGTCTGGCTTGGATGTGAATATATCCAACTGAGATGTGGATATGTCTGGCTGAGATGTGGGTATGTCTGACTGAGAAGTAGATATGTCTGGCTAGGATGTATGTCCAGCTGAGATGTGGATATGTCTGGCCGAGATGTCAGTATGTCTGACTGAGATGTGGGTATGTCTGACTGGGATATAGGTATGTCTAGTTGGAATGTACGTATGTCTGGCTGAGATGTGGACATGTCTGACTGGGATGTGGGTATGTCCGGCAGAGATGTGGATATGTTTAGCTGAGATGTGGGTATATCCAGCTGAGATGTGGGTATATCCAGCTGAGATGTGGGTATGTCCGGCTGAGGTGTGGGTATGTCCGGCTGGGATGTGGTAATACCTGACTGGGATGTGGGTATATCCAGCTGGGATGTGGGTATGTCTGGCTGGGATGTAGGTATGTGTGGAATATGGGTAGGTTCAACTGCAATGTGGGTATGTCCAGCTGCGATGTGGGTATGACCAGAGAAAAAAACAACAAACTGCATCTTAACCTCAACCAGCATGAAAAAAGACAGAACTGGAAATTAGAGTTCTGAGATTCAGTTATTCAAATTTCAAATAGAAACACTAATTTCTGTGTCTCATACACACCTTGCACCCTGCCTCGTGTTTTTTGGTTCTGCTGTTTCTGCTGTGCTGGGTATTAAACCTTGCACTCTAGAGAAGCACTCTAACACTGAGCAACAAATATATTCCTTTTCTTGATTTTGCTTTGGCACAGGTTTTCTTCCTAAGTTCACTAGGCTGGCCTAAAACTCACTGTGTTACTCAAGATAGTCTTGGATTTGAAATCCTCTACCTTGTAACCAATACTAATGATTTCAAGGGTGCATCATACCTATCCCTCATGCTATTCCAAAGATGATTATATTTGCCTGTGGGATTTGAAAAGCACAGTCTGGGTGGGGGAAAGACCATTGTTTACAAAATACAAATGTGGTAGTGTAGAAGTCTCAGGAGACTTGAATCTGAGTGTGATGGTTTGAGTGAAAATGCCCCCGCAGGCGCATATGTTTGAATACTTAGTTTCCAGTTGGTGGAAGTGTTTGGGAAGGATTAAGAGGTGTGGCCTTGTTGGAGGAGGTGTGTTCCTGAGGACAGGCTTTGAGGTTTCAATAGTCCATGCCATTTTCAGTTAGCTTCTCCTCCCCACCCCCTCTGCTGTATGGTTGTGTCTAAAGATGTCAGCACTGTCAAGTATTGCTCTAGAACCATGTATGTCTGTCTGCCTATTTGTTTGCTGCCATGGTCTTGCCATGATGCTCATGGACTCTATGTCTCTGAAACTGCAAGCTCCAAATAAACTTTTTCTTCCAAATAAGTTGCCTTGATTATGGCGTCTTATTACAGCAATAAAAAAGCAAGTAAGTCCTTGAGCTTCTGGCTCAGTGTCTTTCCAGCTGAATGACTGACACAGATAATACAGAGAGCAATCTGACCCTTGAAGGTTATTTTCTGATCTCTACCATTAAAATTTCTAAATTTCCTTTCTAGTACTAACTTTGATGATTTCCCAGAATTTAAATTTCTATTTATTGAAAGTAATATTATGCTGAGTCTTTAATCCTAGCCCTTGGGAGGCAGAGGCAGGCAGACTGCTATGTATTCAAGGCCACCCTGGTCTAAAAAGCAAGTTCTAGGACAGCCCAAGCTCTTAAACAGAGAAACCATGTTTTTTTTTAAAAAAGCAATATATATATATATATATATATATATATATATATATATATATATATATATTATATGTGTGTGTTTGTGCATGTGAGATATATGTGTGTGTATCTTCCTAAAACCTATATGCTACACTTAGGTTACACTTTCCACACTCTCCTACAGCTGACTAAATAAATAAAGAAGAACACATCTCCACAAAATAGAACAGAAAATCAAGTACAACAAATCCAGGTTGGTTCAGATACTTCTGGCAAACCAGGCTGACAGTCAATAGCCTCTCATGACTTCTTCCACTACTTTGTTAATAGCGACTGCTGAACAGACGCTCCATGTGTCCTTTTCCCACACACACTTTTTGAGTTTCACACTCGGAACCACACAATGGACCATCAGTCTTAAAACCCCATGACCTGTCAACTAACCAACCCTACGACAGCAGTGCAGCTGAGTGTTAGTGACCGATGTCAGCACTAACTACCTGGTGCTTCTCCACACGAGTTGGGAAGTACTTAAAACATCATTTGTGGGTAAACTGGAAGAAAATTTTAGTAGTCTCCCCGCAACCACTGGCACACATTTAAGACCTCAGACAAACACCTCAAGCAACAGAAGTTGCTACGCTCTGTATAATTTTTTCATATACCCACAAATCTGTGTAATTTTAAAACTAGACCCAGTATGAAATTAGCAATAATTAACAATAAAAATTGAACAATTATAGTAATATATACTCAGACTTTTGTACCACAGGTCCCTGCAGCCAAAAACTCAGCAAAATATAGACGAAAAGATTTAGAAAAAGAGGTGCCTATGCTGAGCATGTGTAGTCTTGTCCCTCTTAGTACAGCTTCCTAAACAATACAGAGGAGCAACCATACCCACAGAATTTATGTTAGGTAATAGAGGTGGGTGACAGTCATCTTAAAGTATGTGGACAGAAAATGTGTGTAGGCACTTCATTTAAGCTACTTGAGCATCCTTGGATGTTTGCTACCATAATGCTGAAACCAATCCCTAAAGACACTAAGGGGATTCTATCAATATATATACTCTCCCTCCCTCTCTCCCTCCCTCGCTCCGTCCCTCCCCCTCTCCCTCCCTCTCCCCTTCTCTCTCTCTCACTCTCACACACACTATATTATATTCACCCAGTGCGATAGGATGAATGGGGTGAACGGCAAAGAACCTGTGGCACAATGTTATTTACTGGAACCGAAGCACTGCAACACTAAGGCAGCAAATCTAGTAACCGAAGTTAAAACGTAATATTGGGAGGCTAGCATATTTAGCATGGATACAATGAACAAAGCAATGGTCAAAAATTTCATTACATTTCTAAAAATGGCACACAACATTTGAAGTCATTAATTGCTGGTGTCTATTTATTTCCTCTTAATAATTTAGGCCATTTTGTGAGCCACGTGACACAGATGAGAGGACTGACATGCATACATGCTCCGCAGCTCACAGAAAGACACAGATGAGAGGACTGCCATCCATACATGCTCCGCAGCTCACAGAAAGAAAGTGTAGTGAACTGATGTAAGATGAGCTTGTCTTGTAGAATGGACTTATTGATGATGGACAGCTTTGTACGGGTGATTACAGAACCAATACTCTTCAGTCATCACTACTTTCTTATTGTTGCTGCCATTTCCATGATAAGAATTTCAGAACAAAATCTTGGACAAGAAAACTCTATTGTGATGACACATAGTATTAGTGTCTAGAAAAGCAACATTTAAAATACTCAAATTTCTCTGATCTCAATTAGTGCAAAAAATAAAGTTATATAAAAATATTTTAAAGAAAACATATTAATAAAGGTTTTCCCTAACCATAGCCTCAGGGGTACTTAATGGAATACAGGCTGGCACTCCTAACCTGGAAATCTAAAACACTGAAACCATGAAACTGACAAGCTTTGGAAACCTACCTGAAGTCTATATAAACTGCTCAAAATCTGAGAGCACAGACACTCTGGTCCCAAAAATGTCAGGGGAAAATTACAAACCCTGTTAGAATCTGCTGGCGATCCAGAATACCACTAAATGCCAAGAGAGTGAAGTCAACTCAACTTGCTGATTTAAACAACAGCAAAGTAAAAATAAGGCTTAATGGTGTTTTTTTTTTTTTTTAATAAGGAATTTTTCTTACGGGACTGGAAATAGTAACTGTCTAGCAAGCATCTCTCAAGTGCACTCTCACCTTGAGATTTGCAGTCCCTACTTCAGAGAGACTGATGCTCTGAGACTACTACACAGTATTATCCACTGGTGGTGTGAATACCCAGGCTGTTAAATTAACCTGAATCCCAGAGCTGGGATTTGAACACTGAAACATCCGGAAAAAGAAACAGCACAGGACCAGGAACTTAGTGTGGCACAAGAAAACCTGGGACGCTCCCTAAAGAGAACTACAACTAAAGCCAAAGGATAATCTCAGGGGTCAAAGTAAAAAGATGCTCAAGGCGGGATGCAGGCATGATTCCTTCATCCTCAGTGCCACGCTCAGCGATACCCATATGGCAATGCCGGGCATGGGCACAAGGTTCCGTTCCAGCTGTCCCATCAAGAAACGTACTGCCCGTTAGCACTACAGAGATAGGCGCATAGGAGGCAAGCACCTCATAAACTAAATGCCAACAACACATATTAGTTCTGATTCACAAAGCATACACCAGAAATAACAAGTCAAAGCTATTTCCAAAGTAATTGTCTACAAAGCAAATAACTAAGGACGTAATAAAAACAATGTATTGATGTAGGCGATTGTTCCCAAGGACCTGTGTGTCTCCACTTGGAAATTAATGAGCATAATTTCAACAACAGTATGTCACAAGTCTGCCATACCGAGTAGTTCTTTACCAAATTTACTAAGAAAAACAAGTCATTTATAAGCACCCATGGCTTTTATAATTACTGAAAACTCAACAGGCCTTCAAGACTGCCTTTGTTCACCTATGGCTAAACAACTAAACCATTGCAAATGAGTTTACAATTTTAATACCATAACTAATTGTCGGATATCAGATCTTAATCCCAGTGATCCCTTTTATTTGTCTGTGAATTTTCTCCTAAACCTGAATCTGAACTACATCTAGAAAGTACTGTGTGAAGAGCAAACTCAGACAAAAACCATGTTCCTTTGATATGCAGATCCTAACTTTAAAAGTTGCATTCTGCAGTTAAGGGGGTATAAAAGAGGGGTGTGGGCTACAAAAACTGATAGGAAACTATGAGAGGAGAACAGGAGGAGTTGAAAGGGGGGCAAAAGAACATACGGAACACAAAAACAGGAAGGAAGGGAGATACCAGGGGAAGAAGTAGAAATGGAGGAAAAAAGACAACAGAAACACCTTGGTTAAAAATGTCAAAATGGAACCTATCTAATACTTCTTTGTATGATGACAAAAATCTGGCTGACTTCCAATGGGCTTAGAACTTGCTCTCTTTTATGAATACCAGAAAGTTCCATTGTCATAGGGCATACTAACAATGATAGCAACAACACAATTCAACTATTGTTTACATGCCTTAAAAAAAAAAATCTAGCTTGCTAGCCATAAAACTCGTACTTGCCATTAGAAAAAACTCTGACAGACAGAGGGAATGTACTTAGTACAAAGGGCACACAGAGCCTCTATATGTTCACATTCATCAATGCTCCAGTGTCTACGATGGAGTCTAGAGGGTACCCTCCCAGAGGCAGAAAGTATTAAATGAAGCTCTTCAAACAGAAGGCTCAGCTGTGACACATGCACCCAAAACAGAAGCTCTGTTTGCCTTGGCTCTTTAAAAATAACTTCTGAGAATTTCTCCTGAAACCAACTGGCAAACAGACTGTTCACACTGACCTCCTTGTTTGCTCAAGCATGGGCTAGAGAGTGAAACCACAACGTTTGGTCAGCAAAGCTACCTTCCCAGTGCGGGCTCCTCTCAAAGAGGGCATTATGTGGAAGCAGCCCCACCTCAAACTGCTGCTGCAGTACTCTGTTCCTGTCGCCAGGGACCGTCTCTGTGCGGGACTTACTTGTGTATGCTACACAGGATGTTCTTTGTGGAGTAAGTACACTAGAGCAGAGCCCATGAACATATTTTAAGAGTGCTAAACCTCAAAGAAAGCATTTGTTTTTAATATCAGCAAAGTAGATTTTCTTGAATCTTGCATACATACTTCACTGTCTACTTAGACAACTACAATATTTTTCCTCTAGCCCTAGAAAGTGGATCTGATGTTTAAATAGTTGTGACTGCAAATTAAAATTTACCTAGGCTAACTACATGTATGTAGCTATATGAATAATATATTAATAAGCCATTTACTAAATATTTTTTGCAACAAAGTCACACTATGTAGCTCAGGCTGGTCCTGATCCTCCTGCCTCCATTTCTCAAACGCTGGGGAAACAGATATGCACCATGCCTTATTATATTCTAAATTTTTCTTTAGCACAACATTTGTGCTCACCACTTTAAATGATTCCAAATAATTAATATAAAATGCAAATTCACCTTGAATGTTTTCTCCTTTAATTTTATTTATATTCTTGATTATGAATTCCAGCTAGTCCAGACTGGGATTTCACCTTTGACTGCTTTTATTCTGACTAGTCAATGTTGAGTTATATTTTGCTCAAAAATAGTAAATTATAATCTAAAAGACTAAACATGATCTCTAATTAGATACTATTAATCTGGTTTCAGTGCTCCAAGGAAGCATCCCAAAAGATAACTTAGCCACAGTCATAATGTAGAATTTCAGGGGCAAAAAAACTTTGGTGATCTCATAGAACTCTAAGTTTACAGTGCAAAAATGTGGGAACTAATGAAATACAAATACTTGAATGCTGTTCTAAAACATAAATAAACAAAAATAAATGACAGCAAAAGTAAACCCAATGGAGATAATTCATAAAATAAAGTATAAAATGCATGGGAAGGAAATAGAGTTCTTTTATATGATAAAGTTAAACTTACAGTTTCAAAGGCACAATAAATTATTCAGCTTAGTTTGCAAAATAGTACACAATGATTATTATGTATTTTTGTTAACTTATTAATAATATTATAATCAGTTGGCTAGTTTCTGCCAAGAACAATGTGCCTGCTAGACCTCTGATTGGCTGATATTGCAGAAGCTCTGAATGGACAATAATACAGGAGTCCAGATTGGATAATATTGCAGGAGCTCTGATTTGATGATATTGCAGAAGCTCTGATTGGGTGATGTTGCAGGAGCCCTGATTAGATGATATTGCAAGAACCCTGATTGGATGCTATTGCAGGAGCTCTGGTTTGATGATAATGCAGAAGCTCTGATTGGATGAATTGCAGGAACCCTGATTGGATGATATTGCAGGAGTTCTTATTGCATGATATTGCAGAAGCTCTGATTAGATGACATTGCAGAAACCCTGGCTGGATGATATAGGAGCTCTGATTGGATGATACTTCAGGAGTGAGGGATATAGAAATTATAGGATAAAAGGGAAGATGGGAAGATAATCAAATCTACTTTCAAAAAAGGGAACTACTAGTCTTAGATATTTTTTATTTGTATGGATTTTTGTATATTGAAACAAAATTAAGGTTACTTTTGCATATATATTTCTACTCTTATTTAAGTTATTATACCTATGAAACTCATTTAATAATGCAATGTAAATTTCTAGTCCTCAAAAGTTATAAATTATTTAGGAAAATTAAGAAATACAGGTTATAGCTAGCCATCTAATAGTCAAATTTGTGGCCATGTTAGGTATGTTTTCAAAGTCAAACATATATTTTAGATAAATAGATGGTCTTCAAAGACTTCAGAGATCTATAGAATACAGCATTTAAGATGTTTTAATGACATAAGACTTTTCACAACAGTGAGACATGTCTGCTTTTGACTTTTTACTTCCAAAAAAAAATGTTGGGTATCAAAAAACCTCTAACACAAAGATTGCTTTCAATCTGAAAAAGCTAGTCACTGGGCAAGAAACTGTCCTTGCCTTGACTGCAGACAGTGTGGTTTCCAAAAAGGACACAAAAGAAAGTGATTGCTGAACTTTGCCAAAACAAAATTCAAAATTCCTGCTTCATAGAAATATCTGTCGGATACTCTAGACCTGCAGGCCAAAGATGGATGCCACAGCAATGCTGAGGATCCCTGGGTACTGTCCAGGCAGCCATTTTCTCTCATTTCTATAGCTCTAGAAGTTGCTTGTTCTGAACTTTCTGTTTACTCAAGTAATATGATATCCTTCTCGGGTCTTTGATGGGGTTGAAAACTAAATAGTTATAGTTAAGTTTTCCTTGTTAATAAATTCAAAACAGAAACTCACAAAAGAGGACTAGACATTGTAAAAGTAATCCTTAATTGATAATTGTTCCTACTATATACAGTTTTACTATGTTAGAGTTAAAGATTTTCTTTTTATTTAGATAAAAAGAGGGAATATCTAATTATAGTGACACAAACCTTTAATCCCAGCACTCAGGAGGCAGATGCAGGAAGATCTCTGTGAGTTCAAGACCAGCCTGGTCTACAGAATGAGTTCTAGGATAGCCAGGGCTACAGAGAGACACCTTGTCTTGAAAAACAAAATAAATAAATAAAATAAAGATCTGTGAATCTACTCAGCATCAATATATAAATAAACTAAGTTATTTCTTGACTAATAAGTACACATGCAAACTATCTTCACTTAAATGAAAACAGTAAAGAAGTTGCCAAACTGGAGGGGGAAACCCACAGAACTTTACAATTATGATCTGAGCTTGGGGCACCTTAGAGCAAATGAACTATTTCCACTTCTTCATCACCTTACACTATTTCACCTGCTTCATTCATTTCTTAATATCTGGACAGTATCCCATAACTTGTACTCCACATACCGAGAAAGGTATTGGTCAGTAACTAACTACTAATTACTTTTTTCCTACAATAGCAATATTCTAGGATACATACCTTGAGAGAAGCCTGGTCAATCCAACCAGTATTCAGAAAGCTCACTTTCTACACAACACACATTAATAAAATCTCTCTCCCTGAAATTTCTTCATGCTCTGACCTTAGCTGTACCTTTGATCAGAGGGCAGCATGATGCTATGTCCACTGCCAGAAACCTGCCCTTCAAATCAAGTGTTGCCTGTACTTCAAAGTTCCCGCCCAAATGCTCCATTCCATTCCCTGAAAATAAAATGCTTTTTCCTGAAACTATAGTCTGATTCAAGCATTTGGATTCCAGTTACCTGGGTTTCTGAAATCTGGAAGCAATCAAATACTACAGAGTATTCCAACAAGTATTTGGCCAACTACAATGAACATCTTGGGAACTCTGATTTAGAAGATATCAGTCCACATCCTATTAATTCTAATGTCCCCCCATCAGATTGGAGTTCTAGATAGCACTAGCATTTATTATTCTTCTTCCTATCTAGTAAGAAAATACATTTTACCATCTTTAATACATTCTTGATTCATAGAAAATATGTAGCTATTTTCTTGATAGAAATATTTTCTTGAAATTATGTGGCTATTTTATGTATCTTTAAATGCAGACAGATACATCTATTCATATTGTGTGTGTGTTTCTATACACTGTATATCAATCCTTTGAGATAAATTTTTATCTACCATTCAGATTTTCATAACCTAAACCTTTGCTCTATGCATTTTCCTCTAAGTCACTCACAAGGAAGGGAACAGACAGAAAGTGCTCTCTTGCCAAACTAAAGCTGATTCACTGAACTGAGACTCTTTTATAACCTAGAGCAACCCAACTGTGAATTATTTTAATGGGTTGGTTGTTCCCTCTAGTAGAGTAGTTTTCAAATGCCAGTTCTGATAATAATTCCTGATTAGTAGTAAATGTGTTTAGCAAAGTTTATATGAATAAATAAAACTATAAGGGCTTGAAGGGAATAGTTACAGAGAGATGAAGGCAAACACATAGCTATGGCTATTTTAAAAAATATGCAAAAGGGACATGAACATAAATATGCACATGTGGCTATCATTCTCAACCTCTATCTTAGATTTAGCTTGACTGTTCTGTTTAAAAAACACCACAAAAATAGGTAGCATATTTATTCCCCCATAATCAGTATCTCATACAGATAGACCAGAATCTGACAGGCTGTCCTACAAAGAGAAAAACTATGCTTACTGAAAGACCAAGAACACTGAAAAGCATTTTTCACATGTTTTTACTTTAACAAGCAATGAAACAAAAAAAGGCTTCTTATAATTTCTGCATTTAAAAGTACAAGCTTAATTTTGGTGCAATTAATCCAGATATTTATGTTTGACACTAAGTTCAAATTTAAGTATTAGCATGAAATATTTTGGAAGTAATGTGCTAATATGAAAAGTATCTTTCAAGAGAGGTTAAATTTCAAAAAGCAGCATTGTTTTTTAAAGAAACTCAGAGCAAGTAAAGAAAGTTCCATTGAAAGGGGAAATTCTGTCTCAGGCTACATTTTCTCAGACAGAAACCAATTTATGCCATTTACCACTTATTGTGTGCAATGCTAATCTTGTATTTTGTGTTTTGTGAACAGCTGTATACAAATAAATATGGGGAGTGCAACATAATTCTTCACTTAACAACGTTTATCTTTAAAGTATAAAATGGTAAACCCAGAACGTCGGAAGAGGAGGAGGGGAAGATGAACAGGAGGAGAGGGAGGAGGAGGAGGGAGGAGAAGAAGAAACAAGTTTGCCAAGGCCTTCTAACCACATAAAGTGTTAATCTGTCTTGCTGAAAACACTCCTTCAGTGAGGAGCACTAAAGAGGCAGACTTCAGCTGGAATATTACATAACTGTGGCTACAAACTCATGATGAGTGGGATTCGGTGACAGACACCAAAAGGGCTGAGTAAAAGTAAAAGAATTCCTCCTCGTGTAAAATCAAAGATAATTATCAAACTTGCAAAGAAAAAATCACAGTACATTTAGAGGAAGGCGTAGAAGTTCATGTCTGTGATCAGTCTGTGATGTCCACAGTCTGGAAACCAGGAGTGGCTTATGCACCCTCAGTCTAAATCCATGTTGTAAAAAGTCCTCTTAATAAGACATATCATTCAATAAATGATTTAATGTGAAGGTCCTGTGGGTTTTGTCATATAATCAACTATTCACTGCAAAATTGTTCATGACAGTAAAATTTGAGGGGTCTTTAACTCTATTTGGCAAAAAATATGTTTTCCTGGTCAGTCACTCTGCTTTCTACCTGCCTAGCTAGAAACACACACACATAGCTGGCATCTTGACCTACAAGAATCAGCAGTCCCTGCCTGTTCTCGACTGGCTCGTGTTTAGTAATTCTAGGTTCTACATTGCTTCACCCACAACTGTAAGCCCAGCATCTGGCCGAGTTGTGCACGTCCCTAGGCAGGATCCTCATTAGATGAGAAAGGAAAAAGTAGCTGTGAGCAGAAGACAAGCAGGCAACACGGGTGCATTCCTTCTTTCGGCTCCTGCAGGCTGACATGACTGACATATGACGACCTGCTGGAGCACCCGCCTTGAATTCCCCACAATGCTAGACTGAGACTTGGGACTGTAAGCCAAATAAACCCTTTAATCCCTTGTGTTGCTTTTTGTCAGGATGTTTTATCACAGCAACATAAATGAAACTAGAACACAATACTTGTCAAGAGAGCAGGCTGGGCAACAGCCTCTTTCCCTTGGGAGCCTAAAACAAGAGCCGCAATCCACTTTCTCCTTCCCTGTAACAGATGTTGCCATGAAGTCAAGTTCTCACCAAAAGAACAAATGAAATTGAAGTAGGATGCAAATGCCCCACCCAAACCACTGTGCTCAAGGCAGCAAAGGCAATTCTAACACAACAGAACATCATCCGTCCGTTGAACAAGAAAGTTAACAAGGAACATTAGATTAAAACATCAATTCCTGAATGGAATTCCCACCAACCTGAAAAAAACTATTATGAGAACAGGAAATAAGATGTATGGATCGAGCCACTAAACACTGAGTTTATTCTGAAACACAGCCTACCTACCCTAACCAAACTAGGATTTATACTAACTTAAACAGGATCTGAGGCCCTGGTGAGTGATGATCCCTTTCAGTCATCAGCATGTCATGTGCATCCCAGGCTGGGATTACAGGCTTCTAGGCTGGTGACTACACCCAGCTAGAACAGAATTTAAGACAGATCTAAGCAACACTCAAAGCCATCACTTTTGCTTCTATAATATTCAGTTGATATTAAATGTAGAATAGATATACGAAAAAATGAATGAAATTTATGCCCTGGCAATGCTGAAGCAAGCATGGGCAGCCCGTATATGGCAGTTCTGTTGAACTTGTCCATATTGGGCTTCATTGTCTAAGTTGATAAGGACGATTGACCAGGTCTCTTCTCATAATAAATATATACAAAATTAAAATTATCTTTCCAACATAGTATAAGAACTTGAACTAACTATTTAATTATGTAAATTTAGTTTCTAAACATACATTTAGTTAGGGGATCAGGTGTTGGAAAAACACCTTAAACTGAAAACAGCTTAAATTGAAAATGGTTGAAGCAGTTCAGAACTTTCAGATAGATTCCTGAAAAAAATTAACAGATTCAGCTAACGTAAGACTCAAACCACAAAAACGTACACTACAAACGTTCCTTCAGAAAACAGAGCCAATACTTACAGACAGTGTGGCCCATCTCTAAGATGTTAACAAGCCCTTAGTACTGTCAAGACGCTTTTCGTCTCTAAAACAATTCAATCCTTCATCACCAACTTTCAATATTATTTTTAGCTGGAAAAATAATGATTATCAATAATAGATAGGAAAGTTGATAAAGTTTTATCATCTGATTATTGAGGGAGGTAGAAATTCACTAGTATCATAGAATGGTAAGATTTATAGTATTTGCTGATATAAGCTCCAAAAACAATGTAGCCAGAACACTCTTCTAAACCAGAGATCTTAAGAAAACTCTATTAGCAATTCTTTGGGGAGATGCTGGCCATAAGCAGATGTGGTGAACATCACCCTCTATACCACACATGGTCCTAAGACGGCCTAGAAATGTATTTCTGAAAATGATGTTTAGGTTCAACAGATGAATTTGTAATTCAAAGCCATCCTTGAAGTTTTGTCTTTTAGATTTGAAATGTATATAAAAGTGTTGATTATCCTTGTGATTCTGAGTGAATTTTCTTACCATGTTCAATTATTTAAGTGCTTATGAAATTGGATAAAAAGACAAAAATACGCCATTAACATTCAAGTCATTGTTTATTATTTTTTTCTGGGTCAAGTCACTGTTTTTAAAACTGATAGCCTCTATAAAAATTAAACCACTTAAAGAATATGGAAAGGGGAAGATAAATAAAATATTATTAATTCATAATACAAAGTATCCTCAAAAATGTATAAAATGTCACCAAAGTTAACCTTATGGAATAAAACTACTTAAAGGAAGGAAGAATAAAAATGATAAACAAATAAAGCATTTTAACATCTTTGAAGACACGATAGTGATCTCGACAGTCAAAATCCCACATGATGCTTAGAGTCTAGGAATACTAACAACAGAATGCAAATTCTAACATAGTGTCATTTGCCATCAAAAAAACCCACTATCATCTCTATCAAGTATAATCAGTAGTGTTTTCCAGCTGATCAACAGGAACACATGGTCTCTTTCTCACAGAGAACACCCAAAGACCTGTATCAGGGTGTGATACCATCCTTGGTAGGAGGCCCCATTCTTTGTGTGTCCTTACCTCCTTACCTCCACTGTAGCAATATGCAGGAGCATGTGTTGGATGAAGTGTGTGTGGCCATCTGTCACTAAGAGTATATTTAACTGATGAGCACAGGCTGAGAATTTTAACAGACGATTCTACCTGGCTAAACCATACATAACTCTAGACTGAACAAATAAAAGCAGAGACTTAACTCAGTCATACAGTACTCAGAGTGCATTTAAAAAGCCAGGTTCCTGTTGGATTCAAATTCTCTAGATAGCTCTACACACAGAAATACCTTCAATAAATAAGTATCCATTTTAAAATGAACAGAGTTTAAGTGCTTCTCATAAATTTTAAGAGAAAAAAATGGAATCTGGGTGTGTTTTCTCTCCCATTCCATCTAAAAGCTTTTTATTTGCAGGTGGGGGGGTGGGAGAGTTGTTCCAATGTTTTTAAATGATTTTCCTTAAGGTATGTTCACAGTTAAGCCAGGAATCAAAGAGAAATGCTGTTGAATTTCTTTGGTTTAGAGTGATGCACACAGATCTATTCCATTGATATATTTTTCTAATATTACAAGTATAGTACTTTTTATTGCTAAAATACTAGAAGTTTACAGTCACACCAAGAAATGCTCAATCTCATCTAAAATGCTAAAACGTGTTAGGAGACAGTAAGGTTTTCACATAGAGTCTCAGGAGAGCAAGAATACTAAAAACAATCCACTTGTTTCCTTCTCTGCTAACAAACAATGCACCTACAGCTGGACTCAGGAGATTATTTCCAGTACTGACAGAAGGAAGCCACACTGCACAGAACACAAAAGGAAGGCCTTCCCTTGCTCCCGTGCCATGACCCTCTGGGCGAGCATGGCTGGATCACTACCACTCTGGCTCTCGTGCCCTCTGCCTCAGGATAACAAGGATTCCAATAGCCTGCTTCTGAGGCAGTGGTTTTCAACTCTAACTGCACAGAAGAATTATCCAAGCAAACCACACCTGGGCCTTCCTCAAATTATGACCTCTGGCATGAGACTATATAGGTCATTTCAAGATGGTACCTGTATGATCTGCAGAAGCAGACAGACCAGTAACCAACACCACAGGTTGAAAAACTGAGGGTGACTTGGATTTGAAAGTTACTTCTCACATTAAATTACTTCTGTAAAAGGCTACATATAAATTAAAGAGTTTTTCACCCAAAGAGAAGATTCCTGTCAACAAACAAAAATAGTTTCCTCCTGAAAAAGTTTTCAGAATTTTTTTTAAAAATTCTTTTTTCATATCATTTTTTACATTATTCCTGAAAGAATATGTAAATAGTTTCACTTGGAGTCAATAAAGAAGCAGAAGTGACCATGTTTTGTGACAACAGAACCCAGAAGCGTTATATCCTCTTCATTTCAGAGAGATGCATCAGCTACATTTTCTGCATGAATCTTTGTATTCAAAAAAATACATAAAGACTGCTCTAAAATTTTCCATACATAACCTAATCTAACTCCTCATAACAAGACAATTTTTTCATCCCTGAGCTCTATTTCGGCATCCTGAAGAGAGGAGACAGCCACATGAAAGGCGGATTTCCGCTGAAAGGTGCCCTCACAAGCACCTGACTGACAAACATTTGTCTTGGCTACGATGTCACTGGCAACACCCTAACAAGAAGGCCTCAGGATTGCATCCCACACTCATATCCACTGGGTAGTGGTACAGTGCGGCCACCAAGGAGCTCTTCTTTCAGACTGTCATGGCTCTACCAAGTAAAGGAAGATGAGCATGCTCTTCACAGCGCAAGGCTGGTGGAGAGAAAAACACACAGAAGTCAGACCCTCGGGTGGCACCCAATCACCTAACCTCAGCTTGAAGACAACCTGTCTTTGCTTCTGATCACACGGGAGCAGATAACAGACACTTTTTTCTCCTGGTTCATTCTGTTTCTCACATGGGGAAATGCAATAGCTTTAAAGTCTGCAAACTGTACTTTTATTTGGGGTTTCAATCCCTCTAAAGCAACATGAAATCAAAGCTGTAATCCTTGCCTTCCTAAAAGGAACCCCTAATTTTGACCTGTATTTTGTCTCACCTACTCATCAGAACGTGACATGTCCTAAAAGAAAGTCAGTTCAACTGCACCTTAAGGCTCCTTTCCTAGTACTTACAGGACACACTTCCAAATACCAAAAAATCATGCTGACCCGTTTCAAATGCCCCTTAAACGGGGAAGAGTTCAAGTCAACATTGTAGAACGTCCACACATAAAGAACCCTTGTGTTATGGTTATTTTTAAGCACTGTACACAATAAATGCTACAGTCATATTTTAAATATATTTTTGAGCAGTTTTGGAGTTTCTCCTTAACCAACAGGGTGCTATGTTTTGAAATGAATGCCAACCTTCACTCTTACAAAGGTATCCTCTTAAGTTCTTACCAGATCCCACACAGTGGCCAGTGTCAGCAGCTGGGGGCTGGGGAGACACAGCATTAGAAGGGCCACTTGGGACAGCACACTACCTGGTTTCTAAAAAGCAGGCTTTATGATGCACAAATATGCAAACATTTCAAATAATTCTGCATATGGTTAAACTTGGAGTAAATATTCCCCCCAAACACTACAAATCAGAAACAACAAAGATGTTTGTTTTTCAGGTGTGCTTCTGGGAAGCAAGGACTTAAGATTTTAGTGACTTCCTTTGTCTTCCATACATTCAGAACATCTCTAATGCAGGCTCTAGCTTTCAGAAGGCAGTAAAAATTAGCTTTTAAATGACAAAAACTATTTTAAAAGCTGGTAATATGGAAAATGAAAGGTATTTGGCTGGCTTATGGGAAGTGGGCTACCAGAAAATGAAATGAGCAGAAATCTCTTCCCATATGATCTCCTCATACCAGGTAAGAAGGTAAGGGTCACAAGGCAATGCAATCTGTTAAGATCTCGTGACACTGCAGCACATGACATGGGCATGGTCCATGAGAAGACAGACGGCTTCTGACCCACAACTTTTCTACCTTTTCATAAGAATAGACATCTATCATTACCATGATTACTCCATGTTCAAGAGAGAAACAGCATTGCTAAGTTTCAACTTTTAACAAAATAAGGAGTTTGGGATGATCTTGTAAAAGGATTCAAATTTCCTTTATCATTCCAGTGCATGTCCGTGTTTACAGCAGCCATGAATCCAAGCACAAGTACAATTTCCAGTCCAAACAATCTGAGTCTCCTGAAACAGCCTCCCACTAATCAAAATTCTTATCTGTGAAACATCGACTTCCCACAGCAGTCACAGCAGACCTAGGAATCACTGTTTTCTCCCTATCTGGTCATATCGGAAGAAAGCAATTAAACACGGGTGTTATAACAAAGCTCAAGAAAGACAATTATCAGTATAATTTTTATAAAAAGTTACAGCCAATCTTTCTAATTGTATTAGTTCTACAAAGTTCAAATGCCATTTCCTTACATTCTTATTAATCAGAATTGAAAGCCAATTCTAATAAAGTTAAATGAAGCAAATAGATCATCTATTTTTTTCAATATACTATCTAATGATAGTACAGAGATGATCAAAAGATAATACTGGCCTTGGAGTCCTTCACCTGTAGTTAACAGAATAAGTTGAAAAGAGGTAATTAGCCTTTCTATATCACATACATACTTCACCTGATATGGAAGTTAGGGAAGAAAACAATATCCATGAAAGCCTTTTCAACACTACCCTACCTTTTACACACAGTCAAAAAGATATGCATTATATTTCTAATAAGGAGGATGGGAAGTCTTCACTTGGAGAAAGTAAATATTAAATTCTGGTTATTTTGGATATAAAGAATACTCAAGAAATAAAGAAACAGGGATTACATAGGATAAGATCTCAAAATGTCAAAACTACTAAGAATCAGTGTTGGGGAAAAAATGGAATTTCTTGAAATGTGATGTAAGAATCCACATGAAATCAATGACAGCCACAGAACAATAGTTATCCATGATATGGTAAGCCCGCTATAACAAACACTATAAAGCCACCAAATGCAAGAAACATTGGACCATCCAATAAACACTTCCTAAATATGGATCATGTGTGAAACATGACCCTGGGTATCCAGCGCACAAGACAAGTTAAGTGCAAACTTCCCCGCACAGTTCACAAAAGTTATTACATATGCATACACACAAACACAGGATAATTCACCTGCTCCTCCTAACAAGCTACCCTATTCTTCTTCTGTAAAATAACACAACTCAGAGAGTTACACAGTATGAGCCATTTCTTTTTGACATACTTTGTTGGTTTGGTTGAATATAGTTCAGTTGTTCATTGAACAGCTATTCATGAGTATGTAACAGCCTTCATAGATGTTTCTCAGTGGAAGTTTTAGGCCAAAGGCTATCAAAGTACATTTGCACAATTCTGTTACTTGGTGTTTCCTGTTGGCTTACTTTTTAAGGAGAAAGCGGGTACATTGATAGAGCAGTCACCATGGTACAGGCTAGGTTACCTACAACCAGTGTATGGAAGGGTGCACTAATGCACACCTACCCCCTCTACCCTCACTAATCTACAATGGCTGCCTCCTCTCCACAACACCAGCTACACTGAGAAAGCAAGAGCTGAACATAGAATGCCTTTCAAAATATAACCATTAAACTGTCAATTTCCAGAACTGGATTGCAGACAGCTAAGGAATACACAAAGTAGATTTTTGCCAAGTAATGAAGAATAAGTCGCTGATATTCCATGATTTCTTCAGGGGGGGGGGACATCCCTAACAATCCAAAATTTTACAAAGTGTGTGTGTGTACACACATGTACGTGTAAGTGACACGAACTGTGAGAGCATGTGAGAAGACAACTTATGGATATTGCTTCTACTCCATACACCTTGACCTGCCGAACCATCTCATTAGTCCATTTTTTCTCTCTTTCGTGGTTCTGGGTTTGTATTGAGCCCAGAGACTCACTCATCAAGACAACGTCACTACATACCCAGCTCTCGCAGTTTTAAAGCAGACTACTGTAAGAACATTTGACCATGTGAAGGCGATGTGCTATACAAAGAATGATGGGAAATGAAGTTTATGAATTTCATGCTGGTGCGAACAACCAAACCCCTCTGAAGGGGGTTGGCAGCTGGGGAAGACTGAGTGGCCACTGATAGTGACACTGGGATGTGTCTCTACTTGCATATATCAGCTTCATGGGATCCTATTTTCTTTGAATGTAAACCTTGCTCAACCTAGACGTAGTAGGGAGGGCCTTGGACTTTCCACGGGGACGGGTCCATGGCACTCCCTTAGGGATGGAGGGGTGGGGGAAGGGCCTGTGGAGGTGAGGCAGAGGGATAGACTGGAAGGATGGAAGGGAGTGGGAATTTGGATTGGTATTTTTTAAGTAATAAAAAAAAAAGAATCTCATGCTGAAACAGCTTGAAATCAATGAGACTTTTTAAAAACTCAAACTGCCTAAAGAAAGTTAGTGAGATTAGGATATAGGAGGTCTTATTTCATGTACTGGAATGACTCAGAAGTCAGACAGCTTAAGATTCATTACTTCAGAACAAAATATCTGATCCTTCTGGGAGTCTCTCTCCTCATATGTAAAATGAGAAAGGTAAATAGTTCACTGGTCTTCAGGTTTTATTTTCAGAAGTTCATGACCAATTCAGGGCTAGAAAGACAACATCAGAGAGCTAAACCTCATTTAAATGAAAGCAAGGAGTTTTTAACTATTTTCTACACTGACGTACCATACGGAATTTCTTTCAATAAAAAAGGTACAAAAGGATACCGACCATAACTTACTTGGAGGACAACAAAAATAACCTCAGATTACATGTATTCCAAGCTAAGATCATGATTAAACACCTGTTTTAAAAACAAGACACTTTCTACTTCTGGTACAACCGAATAAATAGAATTCAGCATGCTCCTCACTGTAAACTACAAAATTAGGAAGAAAAATAATTTTGCACACACTGAGACAACAGAAAATTCAGCCCCTTAGCCCCTAAGTAAATAGGCAGAATGAAAGTCTCATTCCACCACGCACTTCCTGTGGTGTGTGAGCATCTCATCCCACCATGCACTTCTTGTGGTATGTGTACATTTCACTGAGCTGAGAGGAGGAATTAGGAAACTGAAATTTGTGGGGCACATTGTGAGGAAATCTGAAGCAAAATGGAAAAAGTTCCAGATATCTGTGCAGAGATACCTTGAGTCTATGAATCTATGGTCAACCATAAAGTCTGTGTCAGGAGAGAGAAAAGTCACGAGATTGGACAGAGTACTAACAGGGTGGGTCAACTGGATAATTCTGAATTTTCACCCTGGGTTAGAGCCATCAAGTCCTAGTAGTCGAAAGTATAAGAACTCAATTGCCAAGGAATGTCACATTGTGGCAGAGCTAATCTACCCTGCTTAAAGGTGTTACGAGATCTACCTCAACAAAGCTTTGAATAAAAATCTCCAGAAAATCAAGTTAAACCACAGTAACTTAGAAGGGACTTGAAGAAGATTAATGAAGAGAATAGTTAAGACACTAAACATCATAACACAGAATATCCAACACCCATTCTAAATCCGGTAATGAATTAAAAGTGAAAAATATGGCCTGGTGTGTTGGCACAGAACTTTAATCCCAAAAGTTTGGAGGGAGAGTCAGGCAGATCTGAGTTTGAAGCCAGTCTGGAATGCAAAGCAAATTTCAAGACAGCCAGGGCTGTTATACAGAGAAACCCTGTCTTGAAAATCAAAACAAAACACAAGAATCAAAAAAAAAAAATGAAAATGTGATTCCTAAATAGGTTCAAAATGTATACCAGAATAGATCCCAAAACACACAAAATAATGCATTAGATGATCAGAGAGATCAAGTAAATTTTAAATAAGTTAAATACAAATAGCTTTAGTATTTAAAACAAAACAGGAACACTTATTTTAAAAAGAAAACAGAAAATACAGAAAAGTAAAAAGCTCGTGTGTGGAAAAAAACATACTAGTCAAAAGGAAAATTCAGTTCAAGCTGAAAGTACTAGCAAAGATAGAAACAGATACATTGGAGGTCATAGCAAGGACCTCCAGGTCTTTCTATGTTAAACAACAAGGGACAGCATTAAACAATTAGAATCCATGAAGCAGAAAGACAAAGTCAGAAAAGGCATGTGAAGAAATAATAAGCCAACCATTTTCCAGATTCTTATAAAGACAGGGTCTTGAACTACACACAGTGAAAACGGCACCAGCACAGATAACACCAGATCTCTGAACTCTGAAATCCTGGCACATCTACAGAAGTTCTTTGAAAGTCTTCAAACGCCTTTTCTGGTCAATATGTATATAGCAAATATATTTTTCATATTCCCTAGCTTTCATATTCATTTCCTGAAATTATATTTTCATAAGAAGGCTTAACTTTCCACAAAGTCAAATTTATCTGCTTGACTTTTGTGTCCTCTTAGGACATCACTTCTTACCTTCAAGATTTGAAAAAGTTCTGTATTTTCCTCTAGAAAAGTTAAAATTTTAATTTAACTATTTAGATCTATTATCTCATCACAAACTTAATTTCAGAACAGCATGAGCCAGAGGTCAAGGAACATTTCCCTCTAGGATGTATTCATTCATTCCTGCCACACTGGAAAACATCATCAACTTTAAACAAATTAAATACTCATAAATCCCTTGATTCAGTAGTAAAGAATAATAAGTCATTGATCAAATACTGCCTGCCCTTCACCTACTTTTTTTTAAAAAAAGTTTAAATCTGAGACAAATGATTTGAAAATAACAATAAGTACAATTTTTGAATTTTAAAATTAAAGGAGCCAGGAATGATGCTGACATGCCTAGTCTCCACCAGAAGGATCAAGAGTTCAAAGTCACCTTCTACTATACGACAGGTTTAAGCTAACCTGGGACACATGGCACCCAGTCTCAAAAAAGGACCTACAGGAATACAAACCCATCCACCACAAAGGATACATAATGACCAAATCTAACCAATAATTCTCAATAGCTTGAAGTAGCAGAGTTTTGAGCCATTTATATTGGGGGTAAAAAAAAATCACAGAAATGAAACCCAGAGAAGATGAGCATTGCAGAAATAACAGATAAGGTGGTGAAGCTGGCATTGTAAGTGCATCTACCTGGCCAAAAATTTAGGAAAAATCATGAAATAGAAAAGATAACCAGTCTTCAGTAAGAAATACACAGGATGAAATGAACAACAGAGAAGATGATGCAGAAGAAACATTTATTAAACTTAATACATTAAAAAATAAAACACATAAAAGAAAAATTTTAAGCAATAAAAAGAACATCGTGAACAAGACAGTCTTGAGCAATTCCATTTGTGACATGAATCCCAATGAGAAGGAAGGAAAGGTCAGGGGAAGGGTTGAATTAGGAGAAAATAATGACAGATGATGTTCACATTTCATGAGTGGTGTAAACTCACAGATAAAGCTCAACAGAGCTGCTCCTGAACAGGACATATGGAGGAAATGGCTCCTCACACACTATAATGAATTACTCAAAATCACTGTTGGCAGGAAGTTCCTTGGATCAGCCAAAGTCTAAGGAGGAAAGGTGGGTCCATGGACAATATTGGCAGGAAAAAAAATAGAGTAACCTTTGAATTAAGAAAAGGCAAAAACTACTGCCCTAAAATCCTACAAAAGTGCAAACCCTCTTCAAAACTAAAGGGAAGCCAGACATGGTGGTGCCTCCCACCAGTCAATTACTCCAGCACCCAGATAAGAGGTCTCATGTTTGAGGCCTGTCAAGACTAATAAAAAAAAAAAAACTACCATAAAAAGTATAAAATTTAAAACAAAGACAAGAAAAAAATTTCCGGGGCATATACAAATATGAAAGAATTCATCATTCAAATCAGAAAATTGAATCAAACAGGATTTTTTTTCTTTTGGTTTTTCGAGACAGGGTTTGTCTGTATAGTTTTGGTGCCTGTCCTGGAACTCGCTCTGTAGCCCAGGCTGGCCTCAAACTCAGATATTCGTCTGTCTGAAAGGTAGCTCCACAACTGCCCAGCTCAAACAATATTTTAAAAGATAATATATTTTGATCATGTGTGACTTCACCCAAAAATGCACAGTTAATTCAATTTTTCCAAGACTATAATTTACCAAACTGACAACTTACAATACATTGATGGTCAGCTCAGTACATGCAATATAAGCACAGAAAAGAATCCTGCAATCATTCATGACAAAAATTCCATGATTTAAGAACAGAGGGCACTGGGGTTGGAGAGATGGCTCAGCAATTAAAAATATTTGATGTTCTTGTAGAGGACAGGGATCTGGCTCCCAGCACCCATTGTAACTCCAATGCCTGGGAACCCAAGACCCCCTTAGCCTTCACCAGCACTGGACCCATGGGGTACACAAAATAAACACAAGGAAAACACTCGTACTCATAAAAATAAATATTAAAAATGTAACGGGGTAAATTCCTCAGTTGATAAGAGCATAAGGACTCACTGATGAAGATATGGTTACTTACCAAGAATCACCTGGCATAATGAAAACAAATTTTAAAATGTAGTCAATATACTTAAATTATGGAACATCATAGCACAAGATCAAAATTCAAACCATTATTTCTACTGAATTGGTATTACTCTCCTACCATAGTAAAATCAAAAATTCATAAATCAGTCCATTAAAGACCATTTGTACATACAAAATCAAATCCCTACAGATAGCACTATACATAAAAGAGAAGGTCTCAAGACTATCCCTTAACTCTGAACAGTCTCCCAGAGCACAGCAACTTGGGATGAGCAAAGGTCACTGCTGACCTCTGACTTCCTTTCCTGCTTCTCTAGCACATCTGTAGCATCTGTGCTGTACTGTACAAAGGGAAGAATAAAGACAGGACAACCTGAGAAAAACATGAAAAGTAAGTCTTGGCATTGCCTTCCAGTTCACCTTTAGATCCACTCTTTCTGTGAAATTTCCCTGTACATGACTGGCCATGTACCAAACCTACATGGTATATGGTATAAATATATGCAGAAAAACTCAAAAAATTGGGGTGAAAAGATGGAGATGTAGCCATTATCCTGATTGCTTTGACAATCCCATGGGGTACAAATTCTGCACTAACTTTTAATTAGCAAGCATTATACACACGAAGTATATTAGTGGTCAACTGTATTTCAATATAGTGATTTTAAAGAAGAAGCTATTGCCAATCAGGCATTGGAAAGCAAAGGGGAAAATAAGGAAGAACATACAATAAAAGGCTCTGAATTAGCACACACATAACAATACTTCCACTGCGTGATAACCAAAGTACCCTTTCATCTATCTGAATGCTTAAAACAACTTTGTTCACTATTTGGTTCTATCATTCTGATTTTGTACATAGAAAAGAAAAAAAAGCTGAGTACCAGAAAGCAGGCTCTTGATATCACAAAAGTATTAATCATTATATGCCGTCACTATCCTCATGAAGTAGGAGTTGTAAAAGGGGAATAAATCGAGACCCATATCCTAAATCCAGCACTCTTTCATATCACATGGCCTCCTAAATAACCAGGCCCTCTTCTGCACAAAGCACAAATAACCCCACTAAAAAGTTAAACTAGAAATACTAACATCTAATTAATCAAACATTTTATGAAGTATATTTTTAATAATTATATCAAAAACTTCACAATTACTTATTGTCTAGATGTACATACAGCTTCTCCAATCTACAAAAGAGTTAAAAATTATGCCTAGAGGCAATAACACTTATATGAAGATGTCAAACAAAATCCATTATTTTGTATGCTAACTAAAAATTATTTTAATTATAGTCAATGAAAGCAATCTGAACTAAATTTTTCAAATAATGAATAGACTATTTACAAGATATTGTATAGAGAGAAGAAAACATGAACTATAATATATACACTCAACCTCTTCTCCACAAGAGTAGTTCTCAGACTTCAAAGTACACCGAAATCACTTGGAAGACTTGCGAAAAGAGGAATGCTACCTTAAGACATGTTCTGCAGTAGGTTCTATGTAAAAAGAGAAAAAAAATACTATGTGCTATCAGAAAAACACAACGTTGAGCCACAGGAGGAAGAGAAGGACAAATATCAAACAAGAAGTGTCTTCCTTGTCACCTAAAAGTAGCCTTCCATTGTCCCAGCCCACCGCAGCGCTGCAGAGTCATCAGAGAGCTGACAGCAATGCAGACCATTCTTATAGGTCAACACAGCGAAAAGTCCGAGCCTGCAGCTCAACACTACAACACTGGCCTAGCAAGCAGGAGGCCTGCATTTGGCCCTAGCATCACAATAAACAAACAAGTAAATGGAAGAGAGGAAGGAAGGACTCCTCTGTCCCAGGAAGTTCAGTCCACAGAAGCAGTGGATAAAGTCAATTTCATGACCTCCGTACATTCATTTCAATATTCTTCACTACACACAAATTTATATTCCTTGGATGTCTACGAACCTATTATCTATTCATTAATAATAGTGAAATAAAATCTTCAGTATATATTCAATGTAAGACTCATTATTTTTATCTATGACAATGTAGCTGTGGTTTATTCTCCATGCACAGTTGATTCATAAGTTTTAATTTCATTCTTTATAAATAATCTTCTCATTTCATTTTCCTGTTTCTTCCAATAAAAGTTAATAATAACAAAATTCAGACAAGCAAATGGTGTCTTTATATTCAGAAATCTTGTAGATTACCCTCTGTCGCCTAAACAGATCTGTTGGAACTGCCTCAGCGCACAGTTCATTCATTACATAGATGCACACTGCTGCCGCCGCTCAGAAACTTAACTGAGAAGATCTACAAAACTATCTAACGTGTCCAACACAGTAGATCCTTACAAAAAAGGTAGGATTTCTTATATAGTTTAAACATCTAGGTCTAAAATAAGCAATGATTGATCGGGCTTTCAGAAATCTGCTGAAGGGAAAGTCTGTAACATGCACTGTCTATCAAACATTGATTCTTCCATAAGCATTTATGTGCAACATAAAAACTCACTATGCCCCATAATCACAATTTGATTAAAACTATATAGGCTCCATATCTACTGGATGTCAGAAAGTGAAACACTTCCTTCTAGATTATTTCTTAGCAAAATTTCCTACACAACCACTTTATTGCCCAGGTCAGGATGACGACCTGAGCTTCTCCATTTTGACCAGATGCTCAATCATCCTGTCTTAGCCTTTCACATTTACAAACATGCTCTAAAACTATCTCCAAGACGTTCTTTATCCCACATTCCTAAGCCAACTTTCTCTGCAAGGTCTATCATTCCTGATCTAATCCATCTCCCCTCTTTCCTCAACTTTTGCATGAAGAACTGTTGCAGGAAATATGACCCATGAACTTGAGGTCCTCCACTGCCTACATTGTGACAAACTTCTGTTCACAGAAACAACTTTAATCAGACATCACAATGCCTTCAATGGCCTCGACCATGATTAATTCTCATACGAGCTCAATAATGCACAGCATTTAAGGAATCAATGTTTCCGTTTTCTTGAAACATTTTTAAGCTTGGTTTGCAGGGCAGCATCTATTTAGCACTCCTGGATGATAAGGGGTTGCTCTGCTTGGTCTCCTTTCCTGATTCCTTAACTCTCCACCTTCGATAACAAATTATACCAGGACTTCTGCCTTCAAAGTCTTCCTGTCAAACTTTATCTTTATAATGCAGAATTGTTTCCTTAATGCTTACTGAACATCCGATTTCAATTCCAACACATATCTCAAATTCAGTATGTAAAAACAGGTTTTTGATTCCAGGCCCCTGCTCCTCAAGCCTCCATCTCCTACAATCTTCCCCACAGTAAAGAAAGATAACTACAAGCCTCCAGTTGTTTGGACCCAAAACACAGCTTTGACTTCTGACTTACTGGATTCTCCTAGTTTCAATAAATCTACTGACTAAGTTACATCAACTTTTACAAAATATCTCCACACATTTCTTCATTATTATTTAGTCTCTGTATTTTTATTAGCAAGAATATGATATATGAAGTGACCATGTCTATTTGGTGACTATAATATCCCAAAATAGAAGAGAACCATATGTATAATGAATATTAAAAAATAAAAAGTAATGTAATGTTAAATTAGTAAGAGGTTTCCAATCCTTAATTCCTTCCAGGGCAATCTCACCAAGATAGAGTATTCTCTAAAAGGAGCAACCTAAGAGAGCCTTAATTTTTACTTTGTGGGGGATGAGAGACAGTAGCAAAGAGTTAACACAGGGTCTCATTTAGCTCAGCTCTGCTGGAGTTCACTACATAGCTGAGGAGGACCTTGAACACTTGATTCTCTGGCCCCCTTCTCCTAAGTATTAGGATTGCAGACAAAGGCCACTGTACTTGGCTTGTTCTTATCAGTCCTAAACAGGATGTTTTAAACTTAAAAATTGGTACGACATAACCAATACAAAATATAATTTAATAATAATGCATATTCATAACATAACAGGCAACTCAATATGTGTGGTTCTACAATTCTACAGCATTAAGACTGATGTGGGAGGTCCTTCTGTGTATAAATCGCTTTTATTGGTTGATGAATAAAGTTGTTTCAGCCAATGACTTAGCAGAGCAAAGCAAGGCATGGAATCTGAACAGATATTTAGAGAAAGAGTAGGCACAGTCAGAGAGATGCCAGTAGCTGCCAAAGGAAAAGAGAAGCCGAACCTTACCAGTAGTTGACACCCTCATGGTGATACATAGATTAATAGAAATGAGTTAATTTAAGATGTAAGAGCTAGGTGGAAATACACCTGAGACATCTGTCAGTACTGTAATTAATATAGTTTCTTTGTGATTATTAGGGTCTGGGCATCCAGGAAACGAAAAGAGCAGTCTCAGTCTGCAAAAGACAAAATACAACCTATAATGCCATAATTATTTACATATACGTTTATCTCATTGATAATTTATTTAACATTTCAAGATTTTGACCTGTATAACACCAATCATCAGCACCATTATGAAATAACAATTTATTTTTTTAAAAACAAACTTGACTTTTAAGTCAATGTCTTTTAGACATAAAACAAAATTACCAACTAATTCAAGTTCTAGAATATAGGAACACTAGCCATTTCATGGCCAAATTTATACAAACAACCTCTAACTTACAGGAAGAGCTGATAAAAAGACCAAGAAGAAAACTTTGAAAACAATCAACACACATGAACTTACAATTTACTGCTTTTTAGATGGGAAAAAAGAACTAACTACAAGTATAGTTAATAAATCCTGGCTTCCAAGATACCCACTGATATTTTCTAGGACAACTCCAGCCAGAGAAGCATAAACAGACAACCGGTCTTTTTCAAATGATTTAATATATTTTCTCACAGAAACAAAACTGTCAACTTAATAAAATAAAACTGTACAGTTAATAAAAGTACATTTTGGGTTTAAAAAAAAAAAGGTTTGTGAGTTGGCCTGGGAACACGGCCAATATTCTTTGTGCTGTTTCAATAGCGGGAGGTGAGGGGTCCTGCATTCCCAGCAGCTGCCTCACACATAAACTTCTGAAATATGAGCAGCTCATGTGCTGGAAACTGTCTGTATGGAGCTGAGGTTTCAGGGGACTCAACACGGCCTGCACATTTCTGAGTGTGTTTAGGAATGAGTCACTTTGGATTAGGCCTCACCCACTCATGTAGTGCAGTTTCTAAGGCAGCCAGTTTCCCCAGAGGTGAGCAGACATGTTCAACTTTTATAGTTTGCCCTTGACGAAGGGGCTCCATCTACCACAGTTTTCTTCATCTGTGAATGAGCTACTAGACTAAACTTCCTCCATCACTGTGATTTATTGCAATTTTGAGGATTAAGTACAATCTCAATGGTTATTTGATTTTGAGACAAGTTTTGTATATCTACACCTTTTTAACTGGTGCAAAGAAGTATATGTTTCCCAAATTAAGAAAAAGTAGGATTAACTTTTGAAAATGTAAAAATACTAGATAAGATTACGTGAAAAGTTCTTTTAAGGTCTTAAACACACACAAGGACTGGGATCAGTGACAAAGTGGAGAGAAGAGATGCCGAATTCTACATGTAAACAGAAAGACATACAGGGCACAGAGCCAAATAAGTCAGTGTTATGGTCAGAAATCACTGTGATGGTTAGCAGCACTCCATTTGGTTGAGAATTATTTTTAATATGCTCTATTGGACAGTCTGAACAGACATCTAGAGTAGGTGGAAATAATACTACTTGCCATGTCAAGACCAGCTGACTGCCAAAAGACATTTATGCTCCTTTCCCAAAAGTTGAGGAAATAAACCAAGAATGTCAATGATATTTTAGAAAGAAACAAGAATGAAGCTGTGTTAAATGAACTTCGCTAGAGAAATCCATAAGTGCCCCCAATGTTCTGAGGTAATGAGAAGAAAAGGCCATGTGCTTGTTCTTTCTGTGATATCTCCTCTTGGATGATACCCATACTCAGACAAATGTGCCCTGCTCAATAAAAAAGATCTACTTTTACCAAACGGCTTTGCTATCAGAGCAACTCTGCTGTAGGACAGGAAGACCACGCTCCACCAGCACTAACTCTGCTGTAGGACAGGAAGACCACACTCCACCAACACTAACTCTGCTGTAGGACAGGAAGACCACTCTCCACCAACACTAACTCTGCTGTAGGACAGGAAGACCACGCTCCACCAACACTAACTCTGCTGTAGGACAGGAAGACCACTCTCCACCAACACTAACTCTGCTGTAGGACAGGAAGACCACGCTCCACCAACACTAACTCTGCTGTAGGACAGGAAGACCACTCTCCACCAACACTAACTCTGCTGTAGGACAGGAAGACCACGCTCCACCAGCACTAACTCTGCTGTAGGACAGGAAGACCACGCTCCACCAGCACTAACTCTGCTGTAGGACAGGAAGACCACGCTCCACCAGCACTAACTCTGCTGTAGGACAGGAAGACCACGCTCCACCAACACTAACTCTGCTGTAGGACAGGAAGACCACTCTCCACCAACACTAACTCACTGTAGGACAGGAAGACCACTCTCCACCAACACTAACTCCTCTGCCTGCATGTAAAATTACTCCATAGTTTCTGTCTCCTCATTTATGACAATCCTAGTACCTTCCACTAAAACTCTTCATTTACCTCAGAACTGCCACAACTATTTTCAGAGATTAAAATTGGTCCTCTAACCCTGCTTTCAAAACCAGAACCTCTAAAGGTATTTAATTTTAACAAGCTCTTCAGGTGATCCATGTTATGCTTCACTGAAGAACCTCCGAAACCTACTCAGCCAGCCCTACGTACCTGATTTCCAGAGTCCCACCACCACCACAAGAGGAGCCAAAACAAAAGGGTTCAGGACAGCACTGTACTTCCTGAAGTCAATATTACTTTTCAAAAATGATTTATTACTTTTATTTCATGTGTATGAGTATTTCCTGCATGTACATATACATACATGAATTTTTCCATGCACAACATACATGATCAGCGGCCTCTGAGGTCAGAAGAGGGTCAGATCTCCTGGAACTAGAGATAAGGGCAATTGTGAGACACCATGTTGGTACTGGGAATTGAACCTCTATCCTCTGTAAAAGCGTTGAGCACTCTAATTGCTGAGTCATCTCCCTAGCCCCTCAAATTAATATTTATAAATTAGCATTTTATCTTCTCTGCTTCAAAGCATGTACAGACTTACATAGCCTAATCAAATCCATACAGAACATTTTACAACCTCATGTGTATTTGTTAAACATGTGGACAAAGACTTAAGTGCAAAACAATCTTATTTTCCAACCCAGGACTCCTTATTCAGAGAGAAATACTATAGAAAAAAAAAAAAAAGGAGCAGTTCTTCCCAGAGAGGTGAGTGGGTGCTAGCCTGGGCAGCCTGCCTGCCTGTCCGGGAAGGGAGCACAGCCCTTCCCCCCTCAGCTTCTGCTGCAGGGTCTTCAGTGTTCCAAGGGACCCCTCCCCTCCCCCCACTGCTGTGGGCCCTTTGTCTCCTGAGTCCTGGGAAGACCAGCTAGCCCTGTTGCCCTGCTGAGCAGTTCCTCCCAGAGAGGTGAGTGGGTGCTCACCGGGGCAGCCTGCCTGCCCAGGAAGAGAGCACAGTCCCCCCCCCCAGCTTCTGCAGCAGGGTCTTCGGTGTTCCAAGGGACCCCTCCCCTCCCCCCACTGCTGCGGGCCCTTTGTCTCCTGAGTCCTGGGAAGACCAGCTAGCCCTGTTGCCCTGCTGAGCAGTTCTTCCCAGACAGGGCTGAGGAGCTCTATCCAGAGAGTGCTGTGAAGTCCTACCCAGAGAGTGCTGAGGAGTTCTATCCAGAAAGTGCTGAGGAGTTTCATCCAGAGTGGGGGAGATGGGCAGGCGCCAATGCAAGATTTCCTCCAACAACCTGAAAGGCAACATGACATCGCCAGAATCCAGGGAGCTCGAAACTAGAAGAATTGAACACCCTACTCCAGAAGAAATAGAAGAAATCGACTCTAAGCGCTTCTTTATGAAAATAATAGAGGAACTTAAACAGGAGGTGAAAATCTGCCGTAAAGAAATGGAAGATAAGTATAACAAAAAAATTGAGGAAATGAGTAAAGAAATGGAAGAGAAATATACCAAAAAGTTTGAAGAAATAAGTAAATCCGTAAATGAAATTCTGGGAAACCAAGAAAAAAACAATCAAACAGGTAATAGAAACAGTTCAAGATTTGAAAACTGAAATGGAGTCAATGAAGAAATCACAAACCGAGGGCCAGCTGGCTATGGAAAATCTGGGTAAACGAACAGAGACTTCAGAAACAAGCTTAACCAATAGAATACAAGAGATAGAAGAAAGAATCTCAGACTCTGAGGACACCATAGAGAAATTAAACACTCTGTCCAAAGAAAACAGCAAATCCAACAAATTCTCATCACAAAACATTCAGGAACTGTGGGACACAATAAAAAAACCAAATCTAAGAATAATTGGAGTAGAAGAAGGAGAAGAATTGCATTTCAAAGGTCCAGAAAATACACTCAACAAAATTATAGAAGAAAACTTTCCCATCCTAAAGAACGATATTCCTATGAAGGTTCAAGAAGCATACAGAACACCGAATAGACTGGATCAGAAAAAAACATCCCCTCGTCATATAATAATCAAAACACAAAGCATTCAGACTAAAGAAAGGATATTGAGAGCTGCAAAGGAAAAAGGTCAAGTAACTTATAAAGGTAAACCTATCAGACTTACACCAGACTTCTCGATGGAAACCATGAAAGCCAGAAGGTCCTGGATAGAGGTACTGCAGAAACTAAGAGACAATGGATGCAAACCCAGACTACTTTACCCAGCCAAGCTATTGTTCACTATCAACAGAGAAAACAAAATATTCCAGGATAAAAACAAATTTAAACAATACGTAGCTACTAATCCAGCCTTACAGAGAATACTAGAAGGAAAATCACAACCCAAGGAATCCAACATTCCCAACACTGCCTACATTAACTCAGACATCTAGCGACCCTTCACAAGCACAACTCAAAGAAGGAAAACACATACACGCTACTACCCAAAAAAATGACCGGAGTCATCGATCACTGGTCATTAATATCACTTAATATCAATGGTCTCAACTCACCTATAAAGAGGCACAGACTTAGAGATTGGATACGAAAACAGGATCCAACATTCTGCTGTCTACAAGAAACACACCTCAACCACAAAGACAGACACCTACTCAGAGTAAAGGGTTGGGCAAAGGTTTTCCAAGCAAATGGACCTAAGAAACAAGCGGGTGTGGCCATTCTAATATCTAACAAAATCGACTTCAAACTAAAATCAATCAGAAGAGATGGAGATGGACATTTCATACTCATAACAGGAACAATTCATCAGGATGAAGTCTCAATCTTGAATATCTATGCCCCTAATATAAAGGCACCCACATATGTAAAAGAAACTCTTCTAGAACTCAAGGCAGTCATCAAACCACACACACTAATAGTAGGAGACTTCAACACTCCTCTCTCACCAATGGACAGGTCAATCACACAGAAACCTAACAGAGAAATAAGAGATTTACTGGAGGTACTGAATCAAATGGACTTAACAGACATCTATAGAACACTCCACCCAAATAGGAAAGAGTATACCTTCTTCTCTGCAGCCCATGGAACCTTCTCGAAAATTGACCAAATACTTGGTAACAAAGCAAACTTCCACAGATACAAAAAAATATTAGTGACCACCTGTGTCTTGTCAGATCACCATGGATTAAAATTAGAATTCACCAACAATGGTACACCCAGGAAGCCAACAAACTCATGGAAGTTGAACAGTCAACTACTAAATCACCCCTGGGTCAAGGAAGAAATAAAGAAAGAAATTAAAGTCTTCCTTGAATATAATGAAAACAAAGACACAACGTATTCAAACCTATGGGACACAATGAAAGCAGTGCTAAGAGGAAAGTTCATAGCACTAAGTGCCCACCTAAAGAAAACAGAGAAAGCACACATTGGAGTCTTAACAACACACTTGAAAGCTCTAGAAAAAAAAGAACCTGATTTACCCAGGAGGAGTAGAAGACTGGAAATAATCAAACTGAGGGCTGAAATCAACAAAATAGAAACACAGAAAACAATTCAAAGAATCAATGAAGCAAAAAGCTGGTTCGTGGAGAAAATTAACAAGATTGACAAACCCCTATCCAAACTAATCAAACGGCAGAGAGAGAACTTGCAAATTAATAGGATCAGAAATGAAAAGGGGGACATAATCACAGACACGGAGGAAATTCAGAGAATCATTAGATCTTACTACGAAAGTTTATATGCCACAAAGTTGGAAAATGTAAAAGAAATGGACATTTTTTTAGATAAGTACCATATACCAAAGTTGAACCAAGACCAGGTGAACAATCTAAATAGACCTGTTAGTCGTGAAGAACTAGAAGCTGTTATCAAAAATCTCCCTACCAAAAAAAGCCCAGGACCAGATGGTTTCAATGCAGAATTCTACCAGAACTTCCAGGAAGAGCTAATACCTATACTCCTTAATGTATTCCACAATATAGAAAAAGAAAAGTCACTGCCAAACTCCTTTTATGAAGCTACAGTCACCCTAATACCAAAACCACACAAAGACACAACCAAGAAAGAGAATTACAGGCCAATCTCACTCATGAACATCGATGCGAAAATTCTCAATAAAATACTGGCAAACCGAATCCAAGAACACATTAGAAAAATCATCCATTATGATCAAGTAGGCTTCATCCCAGAGATGCAGGGCTGGTTCAACATACGCAAATCTATCAATGTAATCCATCATATAAATAAACTGAAAGAAAAAAATCATATCATTTCATTGGATGCTGAAAAAGCATTTGACAAAATTCAACACCCATTTATGATAAAGGTGTTGGAGAGACTGGGGATACAAGGATCATACCTAAATATAATAAAAGCAATATACAGCAAGCCGACAGCTAACAACAAATTGAATGGAGAGAAACTCAAAGCCTTTCCACTAAAATCAGGAACACGACAAGGCTGTCCACTCTCTCCATACCTCTTCAATATAGTGCTTGAAGTTCTAGCAATAGCAATAAGACAACATAAGGGGATCAAGGGGATTCGAATTGGAAAGGATGAAGTTAAACTTTCGTTATTTGCTGACGATATGATAGTATACATAAGCGACCCCAAAAACTCTACCAAAGAACTCCTACAGCTGATAAACACCTTTAGTAACGTGGCAGGATACAAGATCAACTCCAAAAAATCAGTGGCACTCCTATACACAAAGGATAAAGAAACGGAGAGGGAAATCAGAGAAACATCACCTTTCACGATAGCCACAAACACCATAAAATATTTTGGGGTTACTCTAACCAAGGATGTGAAAGACCTATTTGACAAGAACTTTAAGCCTTTGAAAAGAGAAATTGAGGAGGATACCAGAAAATGGAAAGACCTCCCCTGCTCTTGGATTGGGAGAATCAACATAGTAAAAATGGCAATTCTACCAAAAGCAATCTACAGATTCAATGCAATCCCCATCAAAATCCCATCAAACTTCTTCACAGACCTTGAGAGAACATTAATCAAGTTTATATGGAAAAACAAAAAACCCAGGATAGCCAAAACAATCTTATACAATAAAAGAACTTCTGGAGGCATTACCATCCCTGACTTCAAACTCTATTATAGAGCTACAGTATTGAAAACAGCTTGGTATTGGCATAAGAACAGAGAAGTCGACCTATGGAATCGAATAGAAGACCCAGATATTAACCCACAAACGTATGAACACCTAATTTTCGACAAGGGAGCTAAAGGTATACAATGGAAGAAGGAAAGCATCTTTAACAAATGGTGCTGGCATAACTGGATGTCAACCTGTAAAAAAATGAAAGTAGATCCATATCTATCACCATGCACAAAAATCAAGTCCAAATGGATTAAAGACATCAACATTAATCCGTCCACTTTGAACCTGATAGAAGAGAAAGTGGGAAGTAGTCTACAAGATTTAGGCACAGGAGGCCTCTTCCTAAGTAGGACCCCAGCAGCACAGACAATAAGAGAAACAATGAATAAATGGGATCTACTGAAACTGGGAAGCTTCTGTAAAGCAAAGGACACTGTCAGTAGGACAAAAAGGCTGCCTTCTGACTGGGAGAAGATCTTCACCAACCCCTCATCAGACAAAGGTCTGATCTCCAGAATATACAAAGAACTCAAGAAACTAGACACTAAAACTCTAATTAACCCAATTAAAAAATGGGGTACTGATCTGAACAGAGAATTCACAACAGATGAACTTCGAATGGCCAGAAGACACTTAAGGTCATGCTCAACCTCCTTAGCGATCAGCGAAATGCAAATCAAAACCACTTTGAGATACCATCTTACACCTGTCAGAATAGCTAAAGTTAAAAACACCAATGATAGCCTATGCTGGAGAGGATGTGGAATGAGGGGAACACTCATCCATTGTTGGTGGGAATGCAAACTTGTGCAGCCACTTTGGAAATCAGTGTGGCGGTTTCTCAGGAAACTGGGAGTCAACCTCCCTCAGGACCCAGCAATTCCTCTCTTGGGAATATACCCTAGAGATTCCCAAACATACTACAAAAGTGTTTGTTCAACTATGTTCATAGCAGCACTATTTGTAATAGCCAGAACCTGGAAACAGCCTAGGTGCCCCTCAATAGAAGAATGGTTAAAAAAGGTGTGGAACATATACACATTAGAGTTTTACTCAGCGGTAAAAAATAATGACATCTTGAATTTTGCATGCAAATGGATGGACATAGAAAACGCTTTACTGAGTGAGGTAAGCCAGACCCAAAAAGAGGAACACGGTATGTATTCACTCATAAGTGGATTCTAACCATAATTTAAGGTCTTTGAGCCTATTATTCGTGATCCTAGAGAAGCTAAATAAGAAGACGAACCTGATGAAGATTATTTAGCTATCCGCCAGGAGGTAGGAAATAGTCAAGAGTCCCAGGTAACCTTGGGTGCATGGGGGTGGGGTGGGAGGGTTGTTGGAAGGGGAGAGGGTTAGAGAGAAGGGAGTAGGGGAGGAATGGAGAAAGCTCGGCTGACCGAGATGGGGAGAAGGGAGGAAGGATGAATGTGGGATCAGGGAAGAATATATTTCAACTAAGGGAGTCATTTTAGAGTTTACAGGAAACTTGATTATATATGGGATCCGAGGTCCAAGGAGAGATCCCCAGATTGTTCTCTGGACAGAGGAGGGGGTGCCTGAACCGGCCTTGGCCCGTGACCATACTGATGAATATTTTGCTTATCACCATAGATCCTTCATCTGGCGATGGATGGCGATACAGATGGAGGCCCGCGTTGGAGCACCGAACTGAGCCCCCCAAGATCCTAATGAGGAGCAGAAGGAGGAAGAAAATGACGAAGGACTGCGAGGGATACTATCACCCACTGATACAAGGGGTCGGATCTAATGAGAGTTTACCAAGGCCAGATGGACCGTGACTGAACGAGCATGTGATCCAACCAGATTCTCTGAATGTGGCCGGATTTTCTGAATGTGGCTGGCCCGCAGTCTTTCTGAGAAGCCATTGACAATGACACTGGGGCTGGTTTCCTCTGCATATACTGGATTTTTGGGATCCAGTCTGTTTGGATGCTCACCTTCCTGGACCTGGAGGGAGGGGGGAGGAACTTGGACTTCCCACAGGGCAGGAGACCCTGACTGCCCTTGGGGACAAAGAGGGAGGAGGAGAGGGAGGGGGGAGTGGGAGGGCGTTGGGAGGAGGGGCGTAAATGGAAACTTTTTATAATTTAATAAAATTACTTTCAAAAAAAAAAGAAAAAAAAAACCTGTCGCCTTCCTAATGTGAGATTCTCTAAATCTACATCTGTATAATTTACAACTCATGCTCTCTCCCTTCCCGCCTCCCTCATCTCCCCGGGCTTCCATCTTCTACACTGACACAAGCTCTTTCAATGCGATTATTCTTACTTGATAATTACTTGTTCTCATATTAGTCTGATCTCCTCCACCACTAACATTAAGTTCTCCGCATCTACATCATCCACTTTTGTCTTGTCTAACTACACCCCAAGGGAAAGCTTGTCCCAAACTTCCTTAGCTCTTAATGCATCTATTCTTTTAACTTATAATACGCTACACCTCCTAAGAAGTCATCTAACTAGCATATGCTTTTAAAATCTCTCCTTAATAGTCAAGACTAGTTGATTATTATGCCAAAATAAAAAAAAGTAATTTCCAAACCCCAAAGTTCCATCAGGCACATTAAAATCAATCAAGTCCAGTTGACCAGAGCTCCCCAGCCCTGTCCTCATGTTTGATTTTACCCAAGATGCTCTTTAATCTGCAATCTCTTCCCAATCTAATTCCATTTCTGCAGACACAGTTGGATGCCAGCATTCCTGCACTCCACTAACAGGCCCTTGTCAAAATGCAGCTCACAATGCATGGCAGAGATCCCTCAGCAAACAGCACTCACCAAAATAACAAATATCAGCAGTGGGTTTCACAAAGGGGGATGCAATTCTTACTCTCATATTTAGGATTTGTTCTTTCCCCCACAGGATAACAGACAAGCGTTGAAAATTCCATAATGGAAAAAAAAGAAGATAGAAATGAAATCTCAGAACTGGTTTGAGCCAAGGAAACATCTTATAAGGTATTAAGTAATCTCAACTTCCAGTTAAAGTTTTAAATCACCCTTGGAGCATTTTCTTGCCATTAAGCACCTACTCACTTGGTCTTCATACACTTCAAGAGAATGTGAGAAAAAGGAGCCTACCGTGAAAAAGTGTGAATTAACTCTAAATGGGGATAGCTTTGCATCAAGTCCCTCTACCTTCTAACTTGCAGCCTCCTTGTTGGCATACGAGCAGCCTCATGACGTGGCAGTAACATTTAGGTGATGAAAATCCAAAGACATTTCAGATGCTCTCAATCTATCTTCAGATCAGTCTTTTCGGAGCCATGCCAGCATGCGTGACAGAGAATCGACTTAATTTGCCACTCATTTTCTTCTTGCTTAAGAGAGGCCAGTCCTGCAAAGGAAAGCCAACCCCAGGAAACACAGCTGGAACAAGTTAGCATCCTAGTCTCTCTGCTAATGCTACAGGAATCGTAAATCTATTACTCACGGGATAACGCTGAGCTACTTGTGACAAATGGGAGGTTGAGAAAATATTTGCACAAAGAACCATCATAGCAGCTAAGGCATGGCCAACGTAGAGGTCACTGCCAGAGCATGAGCAGCCTGTCCCATCTGTAGTGGGAAGAAAAGCATTAGCAGCATACGTTAGGAATGCAGTGCTTCATCTAGGAAAGGCTGTTTCCCTTCTCTTTGGCAATATGTTGTTGCGTCGATATAATAAATCATGAAAGCTAAGTCAATGTGAATCTTACCCACTTATGTATCTGCAACTACAACTCAGAACAGACAAGCCACCAAATAAAAATAACATGACCATGAATAATGAGTAGACCAGAAAGCCAAGGATGTATTACATCCTTGAATTAGAAGTAGGCATATGGGGCTGGTGCAATGGCACAATGGCTACCGGAGCTTGCTATGCAAGCAGAGCAACCTGAGATTAAGCCCTGGGGGGATTAAACAAAATTGTTCTTTGATCTTCAAATGCACACTTAAGCATACACACTCACATACATAGCAAACACATATACAATAATAATAATAAATTGGTTTTCAAAATAAAATTCTTTAGGCATTGTATTAACCAGGGTTCTCTAGAGGAATAAAGTTGGAGGAATAAATCTATAGCAAGCTAGCTAGAGAAAGAAAGAAAGAAAGAAAGAAAGAAAGAAAGAAAGAAAGAAAGAAGGAAGGAAGGAAGGAAGGAAGGAAGGAAGGAAGGAAAGAAAGAAAGAGAACAGGCGGAGATAGAGGAGAAAGGAGATGTATTAAGAGTGTTTTTAAAGGCTGTTGTTCAGCTAGTGCAACAAAAGCCATTTAACAATTGAAAGTCCAGAAAGCTAATAGTTGTTAAATTGCTCTTCATGATCCGCCAGAATCTTAAAAAAGCAGGTTTAAAACCAGTTTAAAAAAAAAAAAAATGAATTTGCCAGCAAGAGCAAGTAGGCAAAGTAAGTAAGCTTCCTTGTTCCTTGTCCTTTATAAAGGCTGCCAGCAGAAGGTGGGTCTTCACACCTCAAAACAGTAAACATTGACCTTCAAATCTGAGTTAGAGGCCAGCCTGGTCTACAAAGTGGATTCCATGGCAGCCAGGGCTACACAGGGAAACCCTGTCTATAAAAAACAAAATAAATAAAAAAGTAAAAGTGCATCTTTCCACATCAAATTATTTAATTAAGAGAAAAGCACCGCAGATATACCCTGTTGCTCGGATTTTAGTTAACTCGGATGTAGTCAACTGATCACTAAGGAGAGCATCCCAGACAACACGGAGCCAGTGATGCCAGAGCAGAGCCTGAAATGGCTTGCAGGAGGCTTGGAAGTGAATTTGCTGCAGAGTTTAAGAGATCAGCACTGTCATTTTTGTCACAGTCTCCCTCAGTGTGCACCAGGGTAACTGTGACTATAACACAAATCTCTGTTTTAATCGGGACCCAAATTATGGTGACAATACAAGACAGGTAACAGGTTCTTTTGTACAAAAACGATAGTGTAAGGGAAAAAAGTTTGTTTTTAGAGACAGGGTTTCTGTGTAGCTTTGGTGTCTGTCCTGGAACTAGCTTTTGTAGACCAGGCTGACCTCAAACTCACAGAGATCTGCCTACCTCTGTCTCCCAAGTGCTGGGATTAAAGGCGTGTGCCACCACCACCTGGCTGTGAGGAAAAATCTTTAATGAAAGCAATAAAATGAGTTTTTGTTTTGTTTTGTTTTTCTGTTTCCTTTGTGAGCCAGGCTAGCCTCAACTCTCAACCCTCTTGGACTCAGCCTCCTAAAGACTGGAATTACACCAGTCCTAAAATCGGTCTTGAAAGGAAATGAGGGCTTAGAAAGGCAGAAAAAAACTTGCACGTGGATCAGTTTTTAAATCCTGAAATTTTCAACAGATGAGCAAAGTTTACCGTCTTTTCCTGGCAGCTGTTAGTGTGGTTTTCCAGGCTTAGAGTCCCTGGGCAAGCACTCAGCAGGGAACGACCACGAGGATTCCAGAGCCACCCACCTCAGTAAGCACTCACACAAGGAGCAGGAATCTAACTTTTTCTGATATCAAAGATTTTGAAGGTAACTACAGTAGTCAGATTTAAAAGTTAGTTTAAGTTATATCAGCAGCAGGTTTCAGGGCTGGAAGGGGAAGAAGAAACAGCATGGAAGAGGTGCCGCAGTCTTCTCTTACTGATCATTTTGACATCTAATTCATTCCCTCGGAAAGTTAAGCATAAACTGTTTTCCAAGTAGCTTTTGTCATCAAGTCATTTATGCATTAATAACTGGGTGACTCTTGAAAGCTGCTTAAAAATCAATTTTAAGAAATCTACCTATACTCCAAGTCCTGTACCCTGGCCTCCCCTGGTGCTTAGACACTCCCCAGCCATGCGCTACGCTGATGTGTGCATGGATGTGTGGCTTTTACTGGTTTATCCCTCAAGACCTACAAACGGCATCGGCTGTTCAGAGGACACAAGGAGCTCGCGCTCTTGCACAAACGCTGTCTCAAAGAAGGAACTGATAAATACTTGCTGAATGAGGACACAGCTGCAGGGAGACCGGTAGGTGGTTAAAGCTTACCACACTGCCCAGACCTTCCAACCTTATTTGCCACCTAAGAAAGGAGAAGTCTGAAATACTTCCCTGCTATGTTTAGGATGAGAAAACACACTTCTTTGTGTAGCTGATCTTGATCATCAATGACGGCACCAGGAGTCCCCAAGGAGACACTCTGTGAACATGTCTGTGAGGGACCTTCTAGGTGGGATTAACTGAGGTAAAAGAATCACTCTCAATACAGGTATGTAGGTGGCCCCACTCCATGTATCGGGGTCCTGTAGGAAGGGAGCTGGAGAGCAGCCTTCATCTCTCTGCCTCCTGACTGCACATGCCTTGACCTCTGCTCACCATGACTCCCCACCAGGATGGACTATACCCTAAACTGTGAGTCAGAGCAAATCCATTCCTAACCTGCTTTACTCTGATGTATGCCACAGCAACACAGAAAGGAAGTAACATGTTCTCCAAGATATAATTGAGGGTGTATCTATCCAGAAACTGTCTAGAAAAACAAGTTTTAAAAAGAAATACCAATGTTTCCAGATACTAAAAAAAAATCTAGATATGCATACAAAAACCGATGAAAACCCACTTCTCCATGAACATCTATACATAAATATTCAAAGAAGTGTTATCCATAATAACCAAAAGGGGAATGTTAATCTGAATATCAACTAATGAACAGTATATAAAATAAGGTGTACTTACACAGTGGTAACTTATCTGACCATAAAACGGTATAAAGTATCAGTGTATGCTACAGCAAGGATGAACCTTGAAGACATTAAACTAGAAGAAATACAAAAGGCCATCTGTTACTTGTTATTCCGCTTACATAAACAGTATAGAGCAGTCAGAGCAAAGAAACAAAGGACACTCGCAGCTGTGAGAGGTAGGTATGAAAAGGATATGAAGTGACCTGGTGTGCAGTTTCTTTTCAGGGTGATTGAAACTTCTAAGATTGGCAGCTAAAGAATTCTAAAAATACATTAAAAGCAGTTTATGGTATAAGAAAATGTTTCTCAAGATGTTATTAAACAGAAATAACTATTATAAAACTAAGTTACCTGGTATATTAGAACTTAGAAAGTCTTAGAAACTCTCCATGTTTGACCATTGCAAATTTAATGTTATTAAACTGGTAAATTCAAAATTCCTCTCGAATGCATAAAATGCTATGTTTACATACAAAAGGATCCAGCTCCCGCAGAGAAACCTTGATATGGAGCATAGCTTCCCTTGCTCTGCTGAGAAATGTTTGTCCACGCAAAAAGGCTCTGTAATCCTGAGTATTGACTCCCTAAAACATCTTGAAAAGATTTTACTCCCTGTGTTTAAGCAATTTCTTAGATGAATTTTGAATGCTGTGACTTCATATATTCAAAAGTAAATCATTCCACCGATACAGTTTATATGAAGAGAAAGCAAATGCACACCAATGATGCTCTTTGTCTGAGCACTCCCACTTAGGGTCCTGTTGCCTATCCAGAGCACACCAATGATGCTCTTTGTCTGAGCACTCCCACTTAGGGTCCTGTTGCCTATCCAGAGCACACCAATGATGCTCTCTGTCTGAGCACTCCCACTTAGGGTCCTGTTGCCTATCCAGAGCACACCCATGATGCTCTCTGTCTGAGCACTCCCACTTAGGGTCCTGTTGCCTGTCCAGAGCACACCCATGATGCTCTTTGTCTGAGCACTCCCACTTAGGGTCCTGTTGCCTATCCAGAAACCGCCAGACACAGAAATTCAAGAACAGTGTTAATATGAAACAGAAATCATATTTAGTCCTTCAATGTCAATGACTTAGTAGCCACATAGGCACTCAAGCTCAAGCTTAAAACAAGTCGACTTTAATACCTCTGAAGTACATTTTCTAGATTATACAGGCATTGCTTCTATGTATTTTTTTAATGAGAAATAATGTTGTTCGTTACTTGTCTGTGTTTTTAACTTAACTTATTTGGTTGAATCTCCATTTAGTAATAATTAGAATTTTGATTTATTTTCTTGTAAGAAATAACTTCTCTGTGTCTTTAAACAGAAAGCTAATATTTTCTTATGAGGAAAACATTTAAAAAGTTCACTCTAGGGTCAGAAGTTATAAACTCTCAGCATGGGAAACTCCTAAATATTTTATAGCTATAAAAATATTGAATCATTTTAATCTATTAATTTCAACTGATATTCTATTATAAAACTATGTAACAATGTTGTTTTATCAAGAAGTTCTTTAAGATCCTACAGATTGTTCAGACAATTGACAGTAGATATTCAGAGGAATTAAAAGCAGCAAGGGATAGAATAGTTAAATGGATCATAAACTTTAGGGATCATAAACAGCACAAAAGCATAATGTGAGTTAATTTAAAGATGGATTCAACACAAACTGTTGCTGTTTTGTTTCGTTTTGCTTTGTTTTTTTATTTACCTCATCCACAGTCAAGTATGGTGGCTCACACACCTTTAATCTCAGTTGAGGCAGGAGGCAAAGTTTCAACCAACCTGAGCTACAAAGCAGAACAATGTATCAAGGAAAATTAACATCATTAAATAAACAAATAATAAATATTCATGCTACATAAAGAAACAGTAACTGGATAGACTAACAAAGTGGTTCTAGGAAAGTGAATTTTCCCATTATAACTCTTCTTGTGTATTAAATGTACATTATTGGCTTTTCCTGTGATATATATAGATACAATGTTTTAATTATATCCACCCTCCAACTGTCATCTCTAGACACAGAAGGACTTCTCTCATTCCTGATGTTCAGCAAGATATAAATTAGGACTAAGGAGTCACCTGATATATGCAGAACCCCAGGAATTCTTCTGTATCTCTAGTAGGTTAACAGAGAATTCAGCACATCTGCAAAAGACACCTGCTAGGCACAAAATAATCATTCAAATTTCTCATAAGATAAGCAAAGACAACCAGCCAGAAGTCCTAAAGCAAACTGGTACTACCAATATTTGGAAGCTACAGAAGGGAACTCCTACAGGGCCAGCCAGATGACATCACATCACAAGCAGGTCTCAAAAACAAGAAAGACGAGAGAAGGGAAGGAAAGCCCAAAACCAAGCACACTGTCTGCATCAAAAGCCATTCTAGGATGTGTCCTCAAGTCACATCTAAGTAGTAAGCAACAAATCCTGTGAAAAGATTTAAACTCAGACTTTAAATAGCAATTTGCTGCCCTGTGTCCAAATTTGACACTATTTGGTACAGCAATGGCCACACATATTTCCAAATAGTCTTAGCAAAGGGCACCAGTCATTTCTAAAAATAACATTGGCTCCTTAGAGTCCTCAACTTCCTAGAAAGATAACCAACTGGAACTCCTACCTCCAAATTGATTTTTATAAGGAACTTCATAGTTAATTCCCCCATTTAAAAGATGTCTGGTTTCTGCTTCTGCACGAGTTCTACACTTGCTACCCACTTTTTATTTACTAATGAATGAAATGGACATAGAGACTGGGTTACTATTTTGACAGTTTACTAGGTTCTCACAGGAACATGCGATATTGTTAGTCACTCTATTTTGAAAAGCACAAAGCATCTGACAGAACTAAGATTTAACAGTTATCTGAAAACAGAAGCAACAGCCTTCCTAAGGTTCAGTTTTTGCCCTCTCTGAGGGCAAATCTTACTAATTTATTAGACAACTTTACTTTCTATGAAGCAGAAGAAAAAAAAGAAAAAAATCCGATTCTGGAAATCATTACTCCACTCTTAACTTCTCCTGTTCAAACTAATCTACACTGGAAAAGCCCATGAGAACCTGCCAAAAGCCCAGCTCAATAAACTTTGATCGCCCTGCCAACAAAGGAAAACACAGAGACAAGAGGAGGAGGGTGCAGGGAGTGAATTGAGTGGACTTCCTTACTAAGCACACATGGAAAACGACCTGTCAGTCACAAAAAAATCTTTAATGTTCACTTTATTTTTATTTCTCTTCTGCAAGACAAGAAAATAGATCAAGATCAAAAATCAAAGAGAAAAATGTAGATTCAAATCCTGGGTCATCACTGACTAGTAACTTCTGGCAAACCATCAGGACACTGCCCTTTATCTGTAAACCACCATAAAAAGAGTTACAGAAAAACATGAAATCAACTTATATTAATTCATGTAAAAACCTAACAGAGTGTAGTCACTTCATGTTTCCCCTTTATCTACTCCTATTTCCAAAAAGAGATTCAAAAGTTCCCTCTATTTTAACTCTGTCCCAGAAAGAACAGAGGCTATCATTTATAAAACAAAAGTTCCCATTCGGAGTAGTTTCGGTGTACCTTCAACAGAATTAATTTTCTTCTGTTAGAACTGCAGTAAAAAATACACACAACAGTCACTTGAAAAAGAGCCCCGAGAGTAACAGAATTCACTTGTATTACTTCTAATGCTTGCATTCAGCATCAGAACAATGACCTAGGGAGCTGGAACTGACCAAAGTCTTCAGACTCACCCAGACTTGGTTGTTGTTTTGGTTGGGGATTTTTGTTTATTTGGTTGGCTGCTTTGGTTTGGTGGGTTTTTTGGTTTTATTCCTTGATTTTTGTGTTTGATTGTTGTATTTTGGCTTTTCTTGTTTTGTTTTGATTTTTCAAGGCAGAGTTTCACTGTGAATCCCTGGCTGATGTGGGATTTCCCTTTGTGTGCTGTGATTACAATTAATAAATAAAAAAACTGCATTGGACCTATAACAGGGCAGAACTTAGGTAGTCGGGGAAAACTAAGCTGAAAGCTGGGAGAAAGAAGGAGGGAGTCAGAGAGACGCCATGTAGCCCTGCCAGAGACAGATGCAAGAACTTTAGTCAGTAAGCCACAGCCACATGGCCATATGCAGATTAATAGAAATTAATTAATATGTAAGAGTTAGCCAATAAGAAACTAGAGCTAATGGGACAAGCAGTGATTTAATTAATATAGTTTCTGTGTGATTATTTCGGTTCTGGGCAGTCAGGATAAACAAGCAGCTCCTTCCAACACCTGGCTATCCTGGAACATACTCTGTAGACAGAGCTGGACTTGAACTCAGAGACCAACATGCTGCTGCCTCCTGATTACCATGATTAAAGGCGTGTGCCACCACTGACCACCCAACGAAACATTTTTTATAATCTGTAAAGCATCTACGCTTCTGTCAGACAGATGAGAGAGACAGAACCAGAGAGACAGAAAATATGAATTCCATTAAGACCAAAGATCTGAAAAGATACTACTTACCTTAAGAAACAGAGTCAAATTATATATTACAGATTAACTCTGAGTAGAAGTATGCTGTGGGATAATGCTTTCGTACCCTGTAAAGATTTGTCACTTGTATTGGTTTAATAAAACACTGAACAGCCAGTAGCCAGGCAGGAAGCATAGGTGGGGTAACCAGACTAGGGGAATTCTGGAAAGTGAAAAGGTTCAGTCTGCAGTTGCTACCCAGACACAGGGGAAGCAAGATGAAAATGCTGCATTGAGAAAAGGGACGAAGCCACGTGGCTAAACATAGATAAGAATTATGGGTTAATTTAAGTTGTAAGAACTAATTAATACTAAGTCTGAGCTAATAGGTCAAACAGTTTATAATTAATATAAGACTCTGTGTTTCTTTGCGACTGAATGGCTGTGGGACCAGGTGGATAGAAACTTCAATCTACAGAAGTAGAGCAAGCATGTGAGGAGATGAGTGAGAAGGAACTGATGATATCATAAACAAAACTGATCAACTATGAAATGAGTAAAGAAGAATCCCAGCAGATCCTGCCAAAATTCTTCATGCAATTCAAATAGATAAAATTCCTCAAACTACCCTAATGCTAAGGATAGTTAGATATGAAACACAGAAAATATTTTCTAAATATAAAAATAGTCATAAGCTTACCAACTGATATTTTAGAAGAGAAATCAGTTACATTCTATGCTTTATAACAAAAGATTTTGCTATTAGGATGACAGCTCAATAATGATTTATAATCCCAGTGAAAAATAAAAATTGAAAAATTGGTTTAGCTTCATGGTTATAAGAAGTATTATCAACTCAGTACCGTTTAGAAGATATTACAAGTTTAACTTGACCCACTGAAGGTATTTCAGTTAACATTTTTATGACATTTACTTTACGCATACATGTTTAAGCATGTGTGTACTTTATGCATACATGTTTAAGCATGTGTGCACTCAAAAGTGAGAGGACGACTTGCCGGAGTTGGTTCTCGCCCTCGCGTCTAAGTCCGCAGACCATCAGGCTCGACCACAGGCTCCTTTACCTGCTAAGCCGACTCACTGTCACAGAAATTATTCCAGTTCTTATGAAAGTTCTTATTTAAAGAAACCAAATAAATTCATAAAATTTTAGGTACTTTAACATCAAATGTGGCTGCTTTGTTGACTCCCATGGGAGACCTGACCCTTTCTCAATGGAGAGGAGGAAGAGTGGATTGGAGAGCAGGGAGAAGGGAGGTGGGGAACGGGCTGGAGGAGAGGAAGGAGGAGAAACTGTGGTTGTTATGTAAAATAAATAAAAAGAAAATTAAGAAAAAAAATAAATGTAGCTAAATAGCACTCAAAACCCTTAAGTCACTAAAATTTTATAAACTTATGACAAAATAATGTGTTTGACAAACTGAATCTAAAAACTAAATATAAAAATGGGTATTTGAGTTTGTACCTGATAAATGTATATAAATCTTAAAGTCAAAATGTTTCCTAAAGCTAGAATGGGCAAGTTAGGCATATCTATAATCCTGAACTAAGAGGCTAGGGCTGGAGGGTCACGAGTGCATGGCTATCCCATGCTACACAAGGCTATCTTCTCCAGGCAGTATTTCTGCCAACCACACTGCACTCAGAAGTAACAACAATGTAACACTAAGCACTGAGAGGCCTTTGTAAAAGTGGCTACTTTTTTTTTTTAACAGAATTTGAATTCCCAGACTCACAACAGCCATGATGAGTATAAACACTGAGCATGTAAGTAAATGGTCTATACACAGGTAAAATGAAATACTAATCTTGAACCATTTTTCAGTGATATACAAACTAAATTTACAATGTGATGAAGAAAAGAATCCGTGGATTTCGTTCCAATGTCAATAAAGTCTTTCCTATGTCCAAATGGTTGTCCATTTACTTCTATTAACTTTCGAGTAGTTGTTCATTATTTTTCCATCTTTATGATCTACAAAATATGTAGCTATAGTCATCCTTGGTTTTTTAAGCCATACTGTTAAACACCCTAAAGAAAATCTGGACAGCACCCCCCCAAAAAAGCCTCTTTTCTTTGAAAATTACCAAGTCAATTAAGAAAATAAATTGTTATAATCTGGGATCTTAGCCAACTTTCAATGTTTGTGAATGGAAACGGATGCAGGATCAACATGACAAGAAAAGGAGAATGACTGCAGGTGGGCTTTGCCCTGAAATGACGAGGAACTGCTTCTCTCAGAGCTCTTGTTTAGCATGCCCCTCAGTTGTGTTTCAGGACTCATCTGTCTATTCCCATGATGCCAACCAATGAACAACAAAGAACGATTTGAACAAGAAGAACATGTTCACTTTGTGGGCATTTTATGTGCACTCTCCTAGGACCTGAGAATAAAGACATGAATGGGATACGAATTCTGCAAGGAAGAGGTGAGTGAAGAGAAGGCATCGGGGATTGTAAGCATTCCTGTGGAAATGGGCCAGAGACACCACAGAGCCTGAGAGGCAAAGACACTGAGGCACATTGGCCTGAATGTCAGGGCCCATTCTGCACAACAGGTCCTACCAGCTCATGAAGGACAAAATGTACTGAGTAACAGCTGGGCTCTGGGCAAGTGCTGGATCCACAGGCTTTACCAGCTGTGATGATGCTTGTACACTAAGTATGAATTAAGTCTCACCTTCCATCAACACTCACAATTCACACTTTTGGCTTGTCAATGATAACGTTAATAAGGATCTCACATTAGTAGCCTAACCACTAAGCCAATTTCTACTATGAAAATTGGTCTAATCTGCTTATAAATTTTCAACAAAGAAATTATGAGAGGTCTATTGAGTGCATAGGTGCTCTCTCACAATGGCTTGGGTAAAAATTTTAAAAAAACTTAAAATTGCTGGCATAATGATACACACCTTTGTCCCCAGCACTCTGGAGGCAGAGGCAAGAGGATATCTTGTGAGTTAAACACCAATCTGGTCAACTTAGTGTGTTCCAGGACAGCCAGGGCTACCAAGTAAGATGACAGAGATCACGTTCAGTTATTATTGTAAGTTCCAGACTAGCCTGGTGTAGAAGACATAAATAATATTACAAATTCTTTCTAACTTCAAGGAAACAGTGTTTATAAAGGAATTAAATACAAAAATACAAATTAATAATTATTTACCATTATGAACAATGTAAATGCCTAGTCAGGAGAAAAATAGCAAGGAAGTACATACTACCTCCAATAAGAAAAGAAAGCCAAAGTCTGAGCTGACAGGGTTGAGGACGTGACTCTGTGACGGAGCACCTGCCTGGAAGGCACAATGCCCTAGACTTGGTTCCTAGTGCTGAAAATAAAACAACTCTTCCCTCTCTAGGAAGCCAGGGCTTTCCATGCTCATCAATCAGTCTCACCTCTGACCATTGATGCTCTCTCCCTATCCAGTCTCACCTCTGCCCACTGATGCTCTCTTCCTCAAATTCTAGCTTCCACCATTCATCACTACTCTCCCAAATACTCAGCAGAATTATGAGCCTTCTAGAAATACAGTGTTATTAGCACAGGCTGGCAAGCAGGCAGACAAGTCTGGAAATAGACAAGAGGATCCCTGATAAGGTTACAGAGGTACCATGAACATAGGTAACTAAACATAGAAACCAATATCCCTAGGACTCCCATAGAACAGCACTGCACTAAGCACCTCAACATCCCAACTCTGCTAAGTTAACACTGACTCAGAAGAGGGGGCAGAGGAGCAGGGGGATATCAAGGTCATCCACAGCTATATGGGGAATCTGAGACTAGCCACAGTCATGGGAAAAAAAACTCTCTGGAAAATCAAAGTATTGAAAAGAAAAAAGTAAGAAAAAAAAGGAGGAAGCATTTCCGTCCCATGGGAATGTACTGAAAGTAACTATTCCCTTTTATGGGGAATCTCAGTGTCTAATCAGAGAGGGAACCAATGAACAGTCACAAAACTCAGAGTTGATACATTTGTTGTGGGATATTTGATCACACTATGAACCCTGAGATTGAGTTATTTAAATAAAGTCAACCACAGGTCAACGGTGGGGCAAGCAACCGGTTGACTGGAAGTAATCATAGAGAGTGAGGGGAAGTTGAGAGGTCAGGGAGAGGGGTACAGCAGAAGGGAGAGAAATCTGGTTGGCAAAGTTTTATTGCAGATAGCATAGAAGAGAACTCTCCTTCTGAGAAGATGGCAGAGAAGGTCAGCCAACTGGTCTCTCTGCCTCTCTGAGCTAGCATGTTTTCACTCCAGCATCTGGCTCCCCAATAAAATTAAAAGATAGAGACTTAGTCAAAAAACACATCTGCTGCTCTATGTGGAGGCAGCCGAGGCAGATGCTGAGGTGGCAACAGCCAGATGGTGCAAAGGCTCCCCTGAGCCAAGGCCACAGATAAAGAACAACAGAGACTTTTATACAATATCGATGTTAGGGAAACTGTCTAATGCAAATTAAAAGGAAGAGAACAATCTGGGAACCAGTTTTGTAGTCAAGAAAGGATTCTGCATATCCTACAAGGTGCTCTTGATTATCTGTCCACTAAATAAACAAGATAAATAAGAGACATTCCAAATCACACACTGACTGGCACTTGACAAGCAAAACTGGTGCGGGAGAATTGTCTGTATTCTGTCAGTCATGTTTTAAATAAACGCTGATTGGCCAGGCAGGAGGTGTAGGTGGGAAAACCAGACAGGAAGTGGAAATGATGCAAGGAGAGCAGGAGAATTCTGGGGAGGAGGAAGTTGATTCCTCCCACTCCTGCCCAGATCACCAGCAGGATGTGAGCTGCCCCATTGAAAAAGGTACTGAGCCACATGGCTAAAACAGATCAAAATAATGGGTTAAGATAAGTCATAAAAACTAATAAGTAGCCTGACCTAATCGGCCAATCAGCTTTATAACTTATAGAAATCTCTTGTGTGATTTTTCTCTGGGACTAAACAGCTGGGGGAACTGGGCAGGAGAGAAAATCTGAACAAGCAGGCCCCCTCCTGTTACAGATGGTACCCACGTGGATAACTGCATCCACAGAAAGCCTGAGAAAGTTTGGGAAAGAATAGTTTTAAAGCATGTTTTCTTGGTAGCAGCAATTTCTCGGGTTTGCTCTACTTGCTACAGGCAAACAAACACTCCTATCTAAGAGAGGCTTCCTGACTCAGCTTTAGCTGCAAAACCTTGTAGCTCTTCTAAAAGGTCCTGCCACAAAACACTTAAACGGTGTTGATGAAAAGCTGAACACATGCTTTCCGGCTTTCAGCCATGGTAGAAAAAAAGCTGTGCTGCTGTTTTAAAATGCCGGTTTTCTGGGCTGTCCTGCCAGGGCAAACTCTGACTCTTTCAGGCAGGCAGTCTGACTGAGTGTGGTCTGTGAGCGGAATGTTGCAGCTTGCTCGCTGGCAGGGACCTTGAAACGCCATAGAGTTGTGGCAATAAAAATGGCTCCAGCAGTACCTTTGCCATGAGGCTGGAAAGCTAAGGAATGGGCTGGATCCAGCCATCAAAGTCACGGTTTTAGACTCATGTGGTCAGAAAAAGAGAGATACAGTAAAGAGAGATTCAAAGACGAAGAAAACCTCTAAATGGTTTACTATGTGTTAAAAATATAGGCAAGCTAAAAGTTAAAGTTCTTAGGGTAAAAAAGGAAGAAAGAAAGTAGTTGGGTGTGGTGATACACAACTTTAGTTCCAACACTTCCGAGGCAGAGGTAGATTGACCTCTGTGACTTCAAGGTGTGGTAGCACACACCTTTAAACCCAATGCCTGGGAGGCAGAGACAGACAGATCTCTGTGAGTTCAAGGTGTGGTAGCATACACCTTTGAGCCCAGCACTGGGGAGGCAGAGACAGAGGGATCTCTGTGAGTTCAAGGACAGCCTGGTCTACAGAGTTATTCCAGGATAAAAATATATACAGAGAACATGTCTCAAAAAGTCAAAAAAGTAAAAGTAAAAATAAAAGAAATAGAGGTTAAAATAAAGCCGCATAAAGATGGAAAATACACAGAGAATCTTGATACTGTGTGCTATTATGCTCTCTTTGAATTGTTTGAATGCTGAGGAAGGAGCAACAGCTGCTAAAAGACTTTTGTTTATAAATGCTGCTGAACTAACCCAAAATAGGTATTTTGAAAATACCTTGGCTTCAAAACTGAAGTCAACAGGTACGCTACTTTAGAGAAGAGATTTTGCTTTTGTTTCCACAGAAAATGAGAGGCTGTGGATTCATTCTGAGTTAAGAAAAATCAGGTTTGATAAAGGAAGACCACCTGAGCAATATATATATATATTCTTGAGCCTGAATGCTAATAAGGCCAGATTTTCTCAACTACATTCTCCTTTGGGTAAGCCAAAATGCCATATATTTCTGTTGGGATGGTGATAGTTGAAGAGAGTAAACAGACATTTTACCTGGCCCCATATTCTGCATAAACAACTGATATACTATAAGAAAAAACTCGAGTGCTGTCAATACAGTGTCTTCAGAGCACAAGAAACAAGTTGAGCTTCAGCAATAGCCAATGGGCCACTGTGTCTCAAGACCCCAGGTAAGGTGTGCTGGAAATCTAACAGTCGCCATCTGTATACTAGAGCCTATGAAGAGAGTACAGAGTGACTTTTCTTTTTCGCTAAAAACAGAGAAAAGAAACAAGACAACAAGTGTAATGCATTTCTTCAAAAATAAGCTGAAGCAGGGAGACTAAACAGAAGCCCTGGCTGAACTGGATAAAGGAACATAAAATGGGTGGTCACACTTAGTACCATACACGAGTGTTGACGATGATTCAGACTGTGGGTTCTCAGAGTGGCACTGGATACAGCTCCCCACACATGGCCTCCATGACAAACCATAAGGCTTCTAATCGTCCTCAAAAGGGCAGGGCCTAGCCTTACCCTTATACCCACACAGACAAAGAATATTTTAATACTTAACTATGTACTTTCATACAGTTTCCCTTTGTTGGAAGAAAATCCCAATTTCCTTAAGCACTGCTATCTCTGGAAACTGGAGAAGCCAACTTATTGAAAACCCAAATTCAGTGTTCCCCATCTGAGTTTCTCTTCATCTGCTCACTGTGTTTGCTTCAGTGAACGTATCTGCCACCACGGTAAATTTTCAGCATTTCCTAGTCTGAGTTTAAAGTCTACAGGTTCACTGTCACATAAAATGTTGAGCCTCTTAAGGATCTCTGGTGGTCTCAGCATTGTATTTAGGTTTCAGAACTGATGTAAGCTACTAACTTAAAAGGGAAATGTTAAAATATTCAAACTACTGAAACAAAACCCAATAAGTAAGCCTGTGTATAAGAACATAAGCAAACATCTCTGTTAGCAAGTTATTTGTTTCTGCTACAGTGTTTCATACACGCCAACAACTGTCACTAAGAAAATACTTAAATTTTTATACTGTTTGACCAAAATATAGTCACATGTTTATTGTTTCTTATTTGACAGCACATTTCCAAATTTAAAGATGTATGTCATAGTTGAGCCTATTTTAACTCAGAAATATGAATAAAATACCACTGTCTCCTGACTGAGTTGAACAGCAAGAAGATATTTAAGAACTGGGCATAAGATCACTTTTTTATAATATAAAGGCAAAAGGTTAGACACAACAGGTTAAAGGAACCGGGGCAGCAGATTCTCAAGACTGTTTCCTTCTTATTTGTGGGCATAATCTTGAGGGGTGGGGGACCCTGAGAAATCTAAGTGCTGGCCATATCCTGGAGTAGCTGATCTCTTTGCTCCTGTCTGGTGTTTGTGGTATGGAAATGTCTGGTGTCTCTTGCACCTGTTTAAAGTAATGGTAGAACAGTGGACAATGTTAAGTTTAGGGGAAAAAAAATAGGACCAGAAAGACTTGTATGCCAAGAACTTTAAATCTTTAAAGAAAGAAATTGAAGATGACACCAGAAAGTGGAAAGATCTCCCATGCTCTTGGGTAGGCAGAATTAACATAGTAAAAATGGCAATCTTGCCAAAAGCAGTCCAAAGATTCAATGCAATGCCCATCAAAATCCCAGCAAAATTCTTCACAGACCTCAAAAAAAACCATTCCTCAACTTCATATGAAAAACCAAAATACCCAGGATAGCCAAAACAATCCTGTACAATAAAAGAACTTCGGGAGGCATCACAATCCCTGACTTCAAACTCTACTACAGAGCTACAGTACTGAAAGCATCATGGCATTGGCATAAAAACAGACAGGAAGACCAGTGGAACCGAATGAGGACCAATGGAACCGAATCAAAGACCTGGAAATTAATCTACACACCTTTGAACACCTGATTTTTGACAAAGAAGCAAAAAATATGAAATGTAAAAAAAAAAGGATATTTAACAAATGGTGCTGCCATACTGGATAACCACATGTAGAAGAATGAAAATAGACCCATATCTATCACCATGCACAAAACTCAAGTCCAAATGGATCAAAGACCTCAACATAAAGCCAGCCCCACTGAACCTCACAGAAGAGAAAGTGGGAAGTACACTTGAATGCATTGGCACAGGAGACCATTTTCTAAATATAACCGCAGCAGTACTGACACTGAGAGGAACAATCTGAATCCTGAATCTGAAAAGCTTCGGTAAGGCAAAGGACATGGTCAACAAGACAAAACAACAGCCTACAGAATGGGAAAAGATCTTCACCAACCCCACATCAGACAGGAGTGTGATCGCCAAAATATACAAAGAACTCAAGAAATTGGTCATCCAAAGAACAAATAATCCAATAAAAAAAAAATGGAATACAGACCTAAACAGAGAACTCTCAACAGAGGAATCTAAAATGGCTGAAAGACACTTAAGGAAATGATCAATATCCTTAGTCAACAGAGAAATGCAATTCAAAACAACTCTGAGATTCCATCTTATACCTGTGAGAATGGCCAAGATCAAAAACACTGATGACAACTTACTTATGCTGTAATGGTGGTGGGGAAAAGGGAACACTCCAGCATTGCTGGTGGGAGTGCAAACTGGTACAGCCCCTTTGGATATCAGTGTGGCAACAGTGAAACAACCTTGCTCAACACCCAGCAATACTACTTTTGGGTATATATTGAAAGGATGCTCAATCGTGCCACAAGGACATGTGCTCAACTATGTTCATAGCAGCATTGTTTGTCATAGCCAGAACCTAGAAACAACTTAAATGCCCCTCAACCAAAGAATGGATAAGAAAAATGTGGTACATTTACACAATGAAGTACTACGTAGCAGGAAAAAAATCTTGAAATTTGCAGGCAAATGAATGAGCTAGAGAACATCATTTTATGTGAGGTAACCCAGAAGAAAGACAATTATTACATGTACTCACTCATAAGTGGTTTTTGAACATAAAGCAAAAAAAAAAAAAGCAATCTACAATTTACAATCCCAGAGAACCTAGACAACAATGAAGATCCTAAGAGAGACTTACATAGATCTAATCTACATGGAAAGTAGAAAAAGATAAGATCTCCTGAGTAAATTGGGAGCATGGAGACCTTGGGAGACAGTTGAAGGGGAGGGGAGAGGCAGGAAGGGGAGCAGAGAAAAATGTAGAGCTCAATAAAAATCAATAAAATTTAAAAACAAAAAAGAACTGGGCATGAAATGAAATTACTGTGGTGGCAGTTTCACGGCAATTTCATCAAAACACAGACAGCAGCGATTCAGTGATCCGGGACAGTGCAATGAATCAAAGTTAATTAGTTAAATGCTCTCCCTAAAATATGTTTCTGTGCCAGCATAAAATGGTATGGGCTTTTCTGCCTTTTCTAGACTTTCAGACTTAATTATTCAGATAACCCTGGCTATGTTCACTTGACCTCATGTGTTGCTGTCTTTTGTACATGTCAAAAAGGCTCAGAGTTTTCAGGAGGTATAACCACTCTCTAGTCAGGGGAAAGGAAAGCAGAAAAGTTAAATGACTTACATAAGAATATTCAATCCTGAATGAAATTAGGGAGCTGGTGTTTCTGAACATTTTCCCTATCATTTCCTACATGTATATTCTTATCTTAGAAAATGTAAGACATATACGTATAAACAAATTCATGTCATTAAGGCACATATACATGCACTCATATAAGGGACAGAACTCCACAGATCTTCAAGATCAAGTTTGTTTCTCCAATACCATAACTTTTTCAAAAAATATTCGGTCACACCACACAGGAATGACAGACCACCACAGCAGAACCAACACTGGACCCAGCCAGACTGTGGAGTGACACAGCCCATCACACCGGAACCAGCCAGAGAGTCTGGACTGAGTATTCAAATTCAACCAAGCCTTTCCATGTGTTGTCTACTGCACACATCTATAAAACACTGTCCCTACTCACTGAAATTATTAAACACACCAAAATTATAGAGCAATTCTTAAAAATCTTCAGAGGCATCTAAGATATTAACAACAACTTCAAGTATAATTTATTTGGGAAAAATGAGAGAATCCACCAAAGTACAAAAAAAAGTGAAAAAAAATGGGCAAATTTTGTTCGCTTTTTTCCCCTGGGTTTGAGAGAGGGAGAGATGAAAGGGGAGGGAGAGCAAGTGACCAGTAGTAGTACAAGCTGGAGGACGGAAGCAAGCATACAAGCTGGGTAGTAGGAATCTGACAGAAGCTCAGAGAGGAAAAGAAACAAGATTAAAAAAAAAAAGAAAAGAAAAACTACACGGACTTCTCAAAGAACTAGCAAAAAAAATTGTATTTTTAAAAATGGCTGTAAAACTGGGATTTGTACAAATTAAAATAAATCTGTCAAAGAAAATGTCTGCTCACTGGGGTCAAAGCCTGGTTTGAGGCAAAGCTAAACTGTAATTACAGAGTTAGGAACTGAGAGGCCCCTCTTCCCCTGAAGCAGAAGCAGGCCAATTCCGAGTCATTAATGGAGCCGCAGAGACAAAGCTAGATCTTCATCTGTATGGCATTTAAAGACAGACCAGTGAATAAATGCAGTTTTACTCCACAAGACAGAATTACTAAATGTTAAAAGCAAACATGCAGTTTTACTAAGATGTACTATACTTTGGCCTTCATTGATTTTTTTTCTCCCCCAAATTGCCAAGAAATCTAAATTTTCTAACCTGTTTTAAGTGTTTACTGCCTTCCTTATGTAGAAGCATTTATTCACTGGTCTGTCTTTAAATGCCATACAGATGAAGATCTAGCTTTGTTCCTCCGTGTATATGTTAAAAGATTTCCTTCACCCCATTTCTATTCATGTCAGATCCAACACACTGCTTGGCCCTGACAGTTCAGTGTGGATGGCCAGCTGACTGTGGACACTTTGGAAGTTGCCATACAGCTGTGTTTGCCTGGGATGTATCCTTGTAGATGACTACAACACAGCCCTAAGAAGGCAAAAGAAATGATGGGTCTACTGAAAGTTAACTTATTTCAGGAAATACTGCTCTCTGCTTTTCCCCCAAGAACACATTACCCCTTGTGCTGAGGAATATTCCCACAATTTCTACAGATCCCAAGTGGCAGAAGCTAGGAAATCTTCAAGTGGAAACACAAAGCATTGTTTATAGAAACGAGGCTTAGAAAATCTTTGTTTACTTTCTAATCTATGGACCAACAATCTTGAAGGAGAGATTTAGAGAATTCAATCATCCCTCTAGGGAAGTGTTTAATGGTTCTCTGCTTGCCCCAGAGAGATGGAAACAGATGACTCAATGCTATAAATAAAAATGCTTATGAAATTATCTTAATCAGCAATCTCAATTTGAATAAACTTGGAATTTTGTGAAAATTCAAAGAATTTTTAAGAAAAACTGAACAGCCCAAGAATGATGAGTTAGATGTAGAATTCCACATCCCTCCAGCTGCACCACACACAACACAACAGACTCCGAAAAGCTAGAAGACCATGAACATTCCAACACAGGCTTCAATGTTCAGTGAAAATGTTCCCTAAAGTACCCCAACCTTTTAGGTCAGCATGGCTCAAATACTCGGCCACACAAGCTCTGACATCATGGCTCTGTCTCTGTCACATGAAACAGTTCCAGACAAAGCTCACACACGAGAGTGTGGATGAGTTCCACCACACTTTACTCGCAAAAAATCCAGTTTGTCTGCCCTTTGAAAAATATTTTTTAATTTTATTTTATTTTTTATTTCTGTGCATATCTATGTATGAGTATACACACATCCAGATGGGTGCTTATGGAAGCCAGGGGTATCAGGTGCCTCAGAGCTGATTACAGGCAATGCGAGCGATGCTGTCAGGTACTGGGACTAAAGTCTGAACCTCTGTAAAAGTTGCAAGAGTTTTCAACACTGAGGCGACCCTCCAGCCTCCTTACTCCTGCCTTTCAATGGCCACAGCTGTCTGATTCCTAGACAGGTGCATGTGCTACAGTCACCAGCCCAAATCTAGGAAGAAGTCGCTTCCTGATGCAGAATACAGATGAATTTGTACCCACGGAATTCCACAGCTCATCTCAGCGCTGGGACACTTGTCATGGGTAAAGGGACTAAGGGTCAGAGAGAAGACGCAATCGAGAAGAGAAAGGTGGGGACAAAGTTGGTATGTAGTGAACACTATCTCAGACCAAAAAAAACCTAAGCCCTTTATATTTATTTTATATAGCCTACAAAAATACCTGGAAATTATTCCTATTGTATGCGAGGAAATAAAGATGAAAAGGGTTAAATGGCTCATCAGGTAAAGGTGTAAGCCATCAAGCCTAACCGCATGAGTTCAAACACTGAGACCCACATAGTAAAAGGAGAAACCAACTGCTGACAGTGATCTTAGGAAACATGAGTACCCATGCTCACATATATGCACATGTACACACACACACACACACAAAATAAATGACAAAAAGTCACAAAGATGAGAAAATAGCCAAGCACATGCCCATTCTAACTGGTTTTATATTGCCTCTCTGAAAATATAATGTCATATTTCTCATTTTCTCGTTGATCTAGAGGTGAGGAAGATGGCTCAATAGGTAGAATGCTCATAGGGTAACCATGTAAGCCTGAATTCAGCTCCCTGGCATTCACATAAAAGCTAGGAATGGTGGTATTCACCTAGAACCCCAGAGCTGGGAGGGAAGGTAGCAAACACAGGAGGATTTTGAGGCTTGAGCAGGTCTAGGCAAACAGGCAAGCTCTGGGTTCTATGAGCGATCCTGTCTCAACAACAGAAGACACCAGACACAGGTCTCTGGCCTCTACACAACCCGGGTGTGGCAGTCTGAGTGTAATTGGCTGCCCTAATCTCATGGGAAGTGGCCTTATTAGGAGGTGTGGCTTTGTTGAGTAGGTATGATCTTATTGAAAGAGGTGTGTCGCTGTGGGAGTGGGCTTTGAGGTCTCATATATGCTCAAGCCAGGCCCAGCATCTCAGTTCACTTGCTGTTGCCTGTGGATCAAAGATGTAGAATCCTCAGCTCCTTCTCCAGCACCATGTCTGCCTGCACACTGCCATGTCCCACCACGACGACAGTGGAATGAAACTTTGAACTGTGAGCGAGCCACTCCAATTAAATGTTTTTCCTATATAAGTCATGATGCTTCTTCACAGCACTAGAACCCCTAACTGAGTCACAGGGCAAGAAAGTAAACATTAACACATACATGCATCACATGTGTGCAAAGGAAAGAAAATCGACCTGACGGGCTATGACATAGTAGCACAAGGCAGAGGCCAACATGGGCTACTTAGTAAAACCACCCTGTCTCAAAACAACAACTGGTTAAAATGTCACTTTGAGATGAATAAAAGTTATAATCTGGTTGAAGAACTTAAAACTTAAACTAATATAAGGTTTCCTGCAGTTATTAGGCCACAATCCTTCTAGGATCACAAATGAACATGATTTTTACTTTTAAGAAAATAAGTCATCCCATGAAAAACAAAAACAAAGCAAACAAAAAGAAAAAAATATAACAGTTTACTAAAACTTGACATTTAATATCAAATTGTGTTTTAGGAAACTTTACACACACTTCTTTCTGAAATATGTAAACATATTTCCTTGTCTTCTTAAAGAAAGTAAGTGAGGACTTCAGAGTTATCTTTGAGTCCCCTATGACATGCACAAATACAGATCCAGGCATTAGGAATGAAGATTCGTACAGAGGGGGAGGAGGCTTAGGAAATGAGGGTACTTGTTGAGCAACCATAAGAACCTGAGATCAGATCCTCATCACCCATCCCTAAGGCCCTGACCATTGGCCTGAGCCCACAATTCCAATGTTGAGTAGGAAGAAAAGGTCCCAGAATTTGCTGCAAGCTGGTCTAAACGAACGGGCAAGTGCCTGACTCTCAACGGGATCCTGTCTCAAAAAAACAAGGAAGGAGGGAGGGAGGGAGGGAGGGAGGGAGGGAGGGAGGGAGGGAGGGAGGGAGGGAGGGAGGGAGGGAGGAAGAAGCAATAGAGGAAAGGGTCTAACACTGACCTCTGATGTCCAGAGGCACAAGCACGGGGGAGCAGACCTACATATGTTTGTGCACACACACACACACACACACACACACACACCACAAATAATGAAGAGACATGTAAAGATCATTTAAGTATGCACAGCCCAGCATCTCTTCACAGCAAACCTGATCTCTTCTTCATCCTTTTCTTGTTAATTCTAAACAGATTTGTCCTTTTTGATTTTTGTAACAGCTTCTAAGCTCCTTAAAGCATGATTAATAAAAACTCAGAAATAGATATTGGTCAGAAAAGTAAATCAGCCAGCCACTGGTTCTCAGCCCGATCCTGCCTCTAGGAATCTCAGAATGAGATTGTGACTGAGAGCTGTCTTCTCCTGCTTTATAATTCTCTCTAGGGCTGGGATTAAAGGTGTGCACCACTGGAATTAAAGGCATGCACTGCCTGGTTTCTGTGGCAACTGGGATTAAAGGTACCACTGCCTGGTCTGCAAGGCTGACCAGTGGGACTATTTTACTCTCTGATCTTCAGGCGAGCTTTATTTATTAAAACACAAATGAAATGCCACTACACTCGTTCATTTTTTAAAATCTCTTTTCTCCCTCACTCATCTCTCATGTGTAACTGCCTTGCTACTTCTCAGTTTGAAAAAACTAAAGGGGGAGGTGATGTTTAATAAGCAACATCAAAGCAAGTCTAACGCCAGTCTCTTTATAAGGGAGTGAAAAGAGGCTGTGTGTGCCTGTGGTCTAGGCACACAGGAGGCTGAAAGAGGATGACCGCCAGTCTGAGGTCAGCGTGGATGACACAAGGAGACCATGACATGTTGCCAGTATGTGCTACATCAGCCCTCACATTTTTCAGCTGTTTTTCACATTTTTCACGCTCCCATGCAGGCTCAAAACTAACACGGTTGTGGTGGTGCTGGAGACTTAACTCGGCGGAGCCTCTGATCAGGGAGAGTATCACATACGGATGCAACAGGCTAAGCTCACAGCATTTCGGCTGCACTTAAAGGAAAAGTAGCATGCACGCTGTACTAATCATCCTGAGATGGAGGCAAGAAATAGTGGTCTAGCATTGTGGAGACTCCTATTGTTCATAAGCGAAATGTGAAACTTCAACAGCTGAATCCCGCAGATATCACAAGAGTTATTGCCTATAAGGTACTAGGGATAGGACATGATACACTGGGAGAATTTAACTAAGAATGGCCATCATGTTTATGAGTCAAGCTTTTTTCTGTACAAATACTGCTAAACCATGGCTGTTGTCCTTTCTTGTCATGGGCTAGTATGTCAGAGGCACTGGCAGTAAGGAAGGACAAACAAAACTGCAGAGATAAAACCTGTCAGTCATCGATGCAGATCAAGGTGAGGGTAGAATGAGCAACTTTGCTGTCTACAGTAAGGCTGGGTGAGCTAGCCTTGTTCATGGTACAACTTATAATGCCTTGGGTGTGAACATACAATATTTGCCTAATTGATGTCTCCATAATTGATTGAATAGTATGCTTAGTAATAATTAATGATGTTACTGTCAACCTGACTACATTTGAGAGATGCCTAGAAAAAGTATAAAATACATGTCTGTGTGTGTGTGTGAGGGTGTTTTTAAGGCAGCAAGCACAGCCCAACTTGAAAGTAAGCTTCGCCATCCAACAGGCTGGGGCTGAGCTAACTGGGAGCAGAATAAGGAAACTCACATGACTCACGCTCCCATGCAGGCTCAAAACTATCACGGTTGTGGTGGTGCTGGAGACTTAACTCGGCGGAGCCTCTGATCAGATACAGCAATTTAATAAATTTCCCTTATAATTATGTAAACAATCTATTGGTTTTGTCTCTCTGAAGAGCCCTGTGTCATCTGCTTAACAATATAAATAATTCACACCCTCGACCTGCTCTGCTGACTAAAGTGCTTTACAGTTCACTGAAATGTTGAGCAATAGTTATATGCAATATCTTGTTTCTGCCAAAAAGTTATTTAGTAGAACGTTTGGAGCACACAGAAGGAAAGAAAATTCAAAGGGGTAACTTTAATATTTATATTTAAAAGAAAACTCTAAACCAGGCTCCTTGACACACTTCTATAATCCTAGCACTCAGGAGGCTGAAGCAAGAATATTGCTACAAAATTGAGGCTAGTCTGGGCTATGCAGTGAGTTCCCAACCAATGTGGGATACAGAATGAAACTATCTCAAAACCAAAAACAACAAAAAGGAGTGAATTTGCATGTGGATGATCTCACAGTGTTCTAGATATTGCCATGATAACGTATCTATCAATATAGATACACTTAATATGGACAATGCTTTTCCATTTCAAAAGTGTCCATACATGCATATTTAATTCCCAAAACAAACTGTAAAAAGCATCACAGTCCTTTCCTAGCTAAAGCAGCCAAGGCTGTGAACAAACATACAATAAGTCACACAATTAGGACGTTCCAGAGCCTAGTGCCAACTCTGGGCCTTTTATCTCCCTATGCTTCACAGAGAATCATCCTCATTAGAGATTAGTGACTCCTTGGCTTAGCAGTTCTGTACAAGTAAACAAATAATGATATATTTGTCTACAAAATATTTATTTATTCCTGCTTAGAAAAAAATAACCACTAAATACCTTTTTAAAACACAGAGGTGAGGGCCAGAGAGGTGGCTCAGGGAGTAAAGGTGTTTGCTCGGCCTAGGGCCCTAGAATTGACATGGTAGAAGAGGACTGACTTCACACAAGACCTTCACACATGCCACGGTGTGCACATACATACACATGCAAAACACCTGATTCTATGTTGTTCATGTCTGCTTTGGAAGGTCTTGCAGTTGGTTGACCTGACAATATTCACAGCATAGACTGCAAATGGGTTTAATCAAGAAAGATGAGAATCTAAACCATTTCTGATATTCCAGCTCATATAATCTAAGTGAGTTTGAAACAAAACCCATAAAAGAAACCATTTAAGTAACCTACATAAAGGAAGATGACAGAGGAAAAACATGAAGCTGTAAGTTCATCAGTAGCTGTGCAAACCAGAGACGCACATCATAATGACAACGGCACTGCCACGGTCAGCACGGATTCTCCTGAACAGACACCTGTGGAGTTCCAAATATATTTGACTGGCCAACAAATTGAGGATCAATATCTATAACCTCTGCAGTGCATGTCAATTACTACAAACTTCTCCTATACCAAAGTATTCTAAAGTACAGAAAAATGACAGTGCGACCAGAAGTTCAGCTCAATATTAGAAGACAAGATTTTCAGTACCAAAAGGAAAAGAGAAAGGAAGAAACAGAGAATAAACTATGGTAACCCATTTCCCGCAAGGACCAAGGACAGAACGCTGCAGGGATCTGGGGAAGGGTACTAACACTTTTCCTAAAGTACATTCTACTTTAGGGACCTCGCCCTCAAGACTCCTGTAACCCAACCAACACACTGTCTCGACACACGCCACCATGTCTCTTTACAGCTGAAGCCAGGTCTCTCCTGTTGGGCCAATGGCTGCAGCTGTCTCAGAAATGATGCTTTCAAGCACTGCCTTTCAACTCTGCATTTTTTTAACTCAATCACAATGCTGATTATATAAAAGTTCTCATCTCTGATTTCTAATTAGAAGAATTATCTCAAGAGACTTGTAAAACATTCTTTCGTAAGAAACTACACCTGAGTAAATGGGTCACAGGAAGCTTCTGAAATTGAAGCTACATAGAGGAGAGGAGTTAGCCTCCATGTTGGTAGATATCAGGAGAGCTGCACCACAGTCCACATGAAACAGGAAACCATATTATTGCAATGTTAAGGAAGTCTATAGAAGATAAATCAGACATGCTAGCACATCTGCAGTCTCAACACTGGGAGGCAGAAGCAAGGGTTCAAAAGTTCAAAGTCACTGTCAGTTGCATAGGGAGCATGAAGGTAGCCTCGGCTACATAAGCATCATCTTGATAGAGAGACAGAGAGAGACACACAGAGACAGGGAGACAGAAAGAAAGTGAGGGGAAAAGGAAAAGGCACAAAGTCTAAGACTTTGAAATAGAGGATGTGGATACTAATTTTCAAGTTTTAAGCTGAAATAATTTATATGTGACTATCACGTACTTGGTTCTGGGATGCAGTAATACTATCTATAACCTTCCACACTGGTTCCATCCATCCTAGAGGGATGCCAAAGAGCCTTGTTTGCTTAGAAAAGTAATACATGATCCAGTTGTTAGGAAGGATGGGGTTCCAGTCAGGACTTAGAGAGATCTAAACCCTAGTGCTTACAGATGTGTATAAATGTGATGTGGGACACCTCTCTGTATGCTGTGAGTGTGTTTTATTACCATTGGCTAATAAATAAGTTGCTTTGGCCTACAGCAGGGCAGAATAGAGCTAGGCAGAAAAATCCAAACAGTAAGAAAGCAGAGTCAGGGAGCTGCCAGCAACCACTGGAGGAGTAAGATGCCAGAGCATTACCTATGGTAAGCAATGAGGCACATGGCAATATACAGATTATTAGAAATGCGTTAATTTAAATGTAAGAGCTAGCTAGCAATAATCCTGAGCCGTTGGCCAAACTTTTATGATATTAAGCCTCAGAGCAGCTTGGGAAATGGCAGGCAAGACTGTTGCAAAAGGAGCAGCGGGCCGTGTTCCTGGCGCCCGGCTCCCAGCCGCCTGGCTAGCTAGCTTATACCCTGAAATAACAACACACAAATTGTATTCATTTAAACACTGCCTGGCCCATTATATCTAGCCTCTTCTTGGCTAACTCTCACATCTTAATTAAGCCATTTCTAATAATCTGCATATCACCATGTGACTGTGGCTTACCAGAATGAGTCTAACCTACATCCGTCTCGGAGAGGAGAGCCATGGCGTCTGCCTGACTCCGCTTTATTTCTCCCAACATTCTGTTCAGTCTACTCCACCTAGATAAGCTGCTATCCTATCAAAAGGCCAAGGCAGTTTTTTTATTTGACCAATAAAAGTAACATATAGAAAGAAGACCCTCCTACATCACAGGAGGAAAAACTTGCAGTTACACAAATGTATCAGGATACAGAAACCTAAGCAAAAAGGGGGAAGAAAAATATAATACCCAATAAAAAAAGATAAACTAACATTTATTTATACTAAGAAACTGTTTAAAATGCTCCATAGACATGCATGGTGTGACTTAACATGGACAGTAGCTGCTTTAATATTAACTGAAAAAAAGCAAGAAGTATAAATACAAAAAAAATTGAGATGTGCTTTTACTTTCATACATGTAACACTTCCTAAATAGGTCGAAAAACAGAAGAAACCACTTACCAAAAGCCAAAGAAGCAATTAATAACCACGGGCAGGTCATTTATTAAATAAACCAGATTTTTTCAAATAGTATTTTACTATTTGGAAATATTTTCCACAAGTAGTTTAAAATTCTTATTTGAATTATTACATTACCATTTAAATACACGTACACATACACACATACACACACACATTCTCTGTACACCTGGTGGAAAAGTCTATTTATTAACATCCTTATAGTGCAAAGTATTTCAGACATCTTTGCTCAGGTTTCTCTGTTTATAATTCTGCACCAATACAATCCCACTCAGACCCACTTGGAAAAGATGTGAGAAGAAGGAATGCTTTGTATTGAAGAGACAAAGGCAAGGGTGAGAACCACAGGCCTACGCCCTGGCCGTGCAGGAGTCACTGAGGAGGAAGTAGTGCCCACCTGAGCCTGACCACCAGAAAGCGACTCTGAGAAAAGGTGGATCTTAAACAAGAAATATTATATAGAGATGGAGCTGAGGAAAAGCGACTTTAGAGGGGTAAACTAACAGAATATTTGCATCTCACAAGACCTACATAGCTAATGATGACCAGCAGGAGCTCATGGGCAGAATGGGGAACAGCAGCTACTCCAAGCCCAGTGTGTTCTCTGGTAACCATACAGCAGCACTTAAACCTAGTTATTGAGGGAAATTGCTTTAATTTACACTTGATTACTCAAATGGGCTCTCTCCGGATGGTGAAATTGCTGTTCAAAGAATCTTTCCCAAATGTGAACATTCCCTGAAATACTTATTTCATTTTTACCAATATTTAAAAAAATAGAATATTTCAATAGTACAGTTATCCTGAGATGGACAATATAATGTTAAAACTGATTCCAACTGATTCGGGATGTCCAAAAGATAAAATTAAAAAATTAAAATCTGTGCTCTGATTTCTGAACAGAACCTGTAAAGCTGGTCTGTGTGCCTGCCGGTGTCACCGAGCTCCCTCCGAGCTGAAGCCGTCTCACAGCAGCTGCGCTTTTCACTCTCCTTAGCCCAAACCACTGCCTACAAACAGCAGAAAGAAACGCTGCAGCACGGGGTAGCATCCCCCCCCCAGGAAGAACCCCCCTCACCCTGTCCTAAAACCTACACAACATACTTTCCAGGGTGCACTCCCAAAGTCAGCAAGCCAAAGAACAGAGCAAGGGAGGAGGTTTAGAAGGCATTCTCCTGGTCTATAGGGAGAGTCCTGGGATTCTCTGAAAAATGAGTGTTAGGGTGAATATAAAAGCTTTAGGAGGCTTTCATTTCAGGGTAAACTGCACTAGGCCCCGACAAACCAGACAAAGAATGAAAATGGAGTTACCAGTGCTAACATTCCAAATTTCAAAACCAAAGTAAGTTCTCAGACCTGAGAAATCAGAAGAGTGGTAGCAGGCAGATCTCACAAACAGGCCACCTTCTCCAGCATGGTAATGAGCTCCTTTACCTCAGTCTTTACACAAAGCAGAGGCCAACTGACACTGGCCACCAGTTACATCTCTCTCTGTGGTCGCACTAGGAGCAGGGCTGCACACGACCAGCATACTCTTCCCTTTCTATTTCTGCTCTGTGAGTCTTTCTCTTTCTCTAAACCTGCCTTGCTCAGCTGGTCAGAGCTAACCGCACTGTACGGGATGAAATGTTGGCAGATTTGGAAATGGCAAAATAAAGCCAATCCTAGCACTCAAGAGGCAGAAGCAGGCAGATCTCTGTGGGTTTGGTTTACAGAGTGAGTTTCAGGACAGCCAGGGCTACACAACGCAGTGAAACCCTGTCTCAAAACACAAAAACAAGAAAAAACATGAAATGCCTTAGTATTTATTATGTTTGTCAAATATAAAGTTTCACAAACATATTTAACAAAGAACTAAGTTTTCAGAGGTATATTCAGAACCAATATCACAAACACAACATACATGATCAAGGAATCCAAAACCTGCATGTCCTAAAGTTGACCTATGTTGAAAGTTTAGTATATAATATTCTGTTAGAAAAATTGCTTATCAAGAACATTATGCTGAGGCTGAAAAATGCCCCAGTGGTTAAGAGCACTTGCTATTTTTCCAAAGGACCAAGCTTTGCTTCCCAGAATCCACATCAGGTGTAACATGAAGGCCCAGCTTGTTGGAGCTTCTGTTCTGCCCAGTTCCCACAGCTGGCAAGTTCCAAAGAAAATCACACAGAGGTCTATATTAATGATAAACTGATTGGTCCATTAGCTCAGGCTTCTTATTAACTCTTATAACTTACATCAGCCCATTATTCTAGCATATGTTAGCCACATGGCTCAGAACCTTTTTCAGCAGGGCAGATCACATCCTGCTTCTTTGGTGTCTGGGCAGGACTGGCAGAAGAGTTTCCTTCTTCCCAGAATACTCCTCTTCTCATTGCCCCACCTCTACTTCCTGTTTGGTTTTCCTACCTGGCTACCAGTCAATCAGCATTTATTTAAAATATAATTGACAGAATATAGAATTGTCCTGCACCAATCAGGTAGCTGACAATCTGTAACTCCAACTCCAGGGCAGCAAACACCCTCTGGTCACCTTGGGCACAGAAATTCATCCAGTCACACTCTCAAACAAATGAATTCAACAATGAATATACATTTAAATAATTATATCCATTGTTCCAGAAACATGAATACTAAGAGGGTAACCTGGTGCTGATGACCAGGTATGATCATTTGCCCAAAAGCCTGATGCTTCAAATCAGAACCCACCATAGCCAGAAAACCAACTCTTGCCAGCCAGCCTGTGTTTCCACACATGCACTGAGGCATGCATGCATCCACACGTGTAGAGGCGTGCACGCACCTACACCATTCTCTCTCATACAATGATAATGTAGTTTTTGAAAATTTATTTTTAAAAAGCAACCTAGAAAGCTGGAGAAAGAGCATTAAAAAATCATAGATTATAGACTACACACGTTCACAATTCTATAAATTGCTGATTATGGCTATTTTGACATATTTTCCTAACTCCACTGAACCTGTTCAAATTCAAAGGCCAAATCTTTTTTACAAAAGGAAAAACGAGGTTGTTAAAACATTCTTTTCTATAAACCGGAAAGAACTACTTGGATGATAAAATCCAGGCTAGATTTCAGCAGATGAGATGCTCTCAAATCCACACGGCTGTCAGAGATCCTGAAAGATGTCGGTGGAGGAGATCCACAGAGGCCACGGCGCTCTCTGCCAGGATCTGACTTTGCAGCGCTAAGAGTGTGCTGCCCTGACTCAGTTCTGCCTCTGAGCAGCCAGCGCAAGGAAACACATTACTTCCTGACTCTGGTCCACTGCTCTCCTCTGGGCACAGAACACAGACCCAGCAAAAAGCCAAACTGTTGTCCAACAGAATTCTACGTTTGAATGATTCATGGGTCATCACTTAACTTACTTGCATTTTATAGAGCTAACACTATGCTTCTAATCTTTCATGTGAAATATTTGATAGAAATTCTCAGAGGCTAGTGAACATTCTCAAGAAAAGTTAAATGTTCTTTATTTATATACCTTTGTACCCAAATTGATTGTTACCTCATGGCAGTCAATCAAAACTTAAAGTTAAAACTTAAAAAGGTTAAAAAAAACCTTAAAGTTAAAAGCATTAAAAATACTTTTTACTAGGGTAGGGTGTCACACCCCTGGAGACAGTAAGAAGAAAATGGCAAATCTGAGGCTAGCCCAGGATATAGCCTGCTCTTTACAAGAGTGCAGAGGCAGCAGGCAGAGGCGGCCTGGGCAGGCCATGTACAGGCCCCACAGTGCTGAAGGCCTTGGTGCTAGGCCTTCCGAGGCCGAGGAATACGCAGCTCGAGGAAGGGCCAAGGGAATTAGCATCGAGCTTTAAACAGTCCACCAAGGTAAATTTTAGCTTCTTTTATCTTTATCATTAAATATGATCATCCCATGTAAGAAGGAACAAGGCCCGTGTCTTCTGGGGTAAGGACCTGAACACAGCCACACTGGAGCAGTGTCTCCTCGAGCTGAGAAGGGAGGAGAATGCCTCCCACTTCCCTTCTATTCTCATCTCCGCCTGTCTACCTAAACACACTCATGACTTAAACACTTTGATGCCTTCATGCTTCACTGGTGTTTCTGCAAATAGTTCAGAATATTTTAACTTCCTGCAGTCGCATTTCTGACTTCTCGGAAGAGAAGGCTCAGCTGAACATTGAGCTATCACAGATAGCTACAGTAAGTTTAACTGAGCTAAGCTCCTTTTAAATTTGCACATTTCAAGTAGAATCATGACAAACTACATGTTTTCTAGTTTACTAACATACCTGTCTTTACACACTAACAGTCTCCTGCACGATGCAGAACACTGTGAGTGTAGGAATGACACATGCAAAGGGTGTGCGTGTGTGTTTGTGTAGAAATATATGTGTGTGTGTGTGTGTGTGTGTGTATGTACATACCAGTGTATACAACAACAAAAAATCAGTAACTGTCCCATCCCTGTGTTTATTTCTAGCCCAAGTTAATTTTTTACTGTCTTTCCACACCAGTCACATCTAAAGCCCCACTGTGTTGGTCTCTCTGTTCTATGGATAGGCACTGTGGTCCTAACCACCCTCTTCACAGGTGTAACGCCAGTCACAAAGGAGAACAAACCAGAGTGGATGAGTAAAAGACCTATGCCCTCTCGTGGTAAAGAAGTCATGTGGCCCTGACAGTATCCAATCTCTGTAAATAAAAAGCAGCACACAGGAACTAACAAGATGGCGTAGTAGGGAGGCACCTGCCACCAAGCCAGGCCACTTACGTTCAGTCCCTGGAGCCAACAAGCTAGGAGAGAAATGTCTCCCACAGTTGTTCTCTGACCTCCAGAAGTACACAGAAGCGCGCGTGCGTGCGCGCGCACACACACACACACACACACACAAAATCGATGAGCGCAAACAGGAAGTGGAATGTAGGTATCCGCTCTCGGGTATGGACTTTCTTTGCAAGGTGCCATGTCCCAAAGTTCTGTAACCACCTCAAACAGTTATCTCGCGACAAGTGTTCAGAAACATGAGCCTACGAGGCTAGCCCACATTTAAACCATCACAGGTGAGATTCTTGTAACTCTCGGCTGCTAACCCACCCGCTTCGGGCAATCACGCTAACAGCTACTAGTCTCTTTCCTATTGGTCCAATGTCATACAAAGAAGTTTGGTTCCTGGAAACATGTTACATATAAAATTAGTCATGAAAGTGAATAGAGACGGCCCATGGCATGTTCTCGGCACAAGAGCCATGCAGATGTTTTGTTTGAAGAATCTACTGCATGAGTTAGACTGCAGCTTCCTCAAGCACTCTTTCTCTCTGTGCCCCTTCAAGTGTCTGCAGGGACGGTGTGTGGGGCTGGCTCTTGTCAAGACTCACCCAAGCGGGCGAGTGCGCGTGATGGAGTCTCCCCTCATCTGGCTTTGTCATTGTCTTCACTTGAGGCATGAGTCAGGTTAGGGATTAGCAAAAAGAAAGGTAAATTCAATTTTGTGTGTTATAAGAGAGACTGGCAAGTGCTTTTTAAGCAAGCCTTTCCACCACAGAAGGGGACAGTAGATCTCAGTGTCTTACTTTGAAAGGGTAGGGGATCATTATTAGTTTCAAACACATCGGCACTTACCAGCTAACAGGGTATTTGGTGTTATTTGGTTACACTGCTCTTTACAAATGTGTCAAAAAGATTGAATTGCTATCAATTCCATATCTGGATTCCTTAAAATGAAAGCTGGTTTATGTGGTCTTTATATCTAGAAGCATATTCTAGATTTATAATTTTTAGCTTTTATTATAGAATTCTTAATGTACTACGTAATATTATTATTATTATTGCCAGACTTATCATATTCTCATCATTATGATTATTTTTTAAACAGGTTCTTGTTAGCCCAGGCTGACTTTGGCCTTATTACCTGTAGAGCTGATGAGGGCGTTTACCGTCTCATTTTCCTCCATTATTCTGATTTTAGGCGTAGGCAGCCACACTAGCCTTGTCAGACTTCCTATTTTGTATTTTAAATTTTTATCCATTTATTTGATTTTTTTTAAACAGCCCTGCCTAGCCTGGTGACGACGATGATGTCCAGGCTGAGCCACAGCTTACGGCAGTCCTTCTGAATGCCTGAATGCTACAGTGCAGGACTTGGCAAATGCCAACATGCTCGACTTCACCTCTCTTTGGTGAGTGATATGTTAAGATATAAATTCTTTGTAAATGTAACAAAGTTTAGGACACTGATTCTTAAAGTTAAATCTGTGCCTAATGTAAGATTGGGAGAATTTGTAGACCCTGCATTTGTGCTTGAATTTCCAGGTAGGCATGGAAGAGTGCAAGAGAAAGGAGGTGGTGGCGGTACTCCACATCAGGGCCTTTCTTAGGGATCTACTAACCACCAATGATAATTAGTTATAGCTGGTTTTGTATATATGTTGCCTTTTAAAATTACCTTATCTTGTGTGTGTGTGTGTGTGTGTGTGTGTGTGTGTGTGTGTGTGTATACGCGTGTCTGCAGATGAGATCTGATCTCTTAGTTTCTTGTTCCTGCTGCCACCCCTTCCCCACTACTGTGGACAACTAGCACAAAGAGACTTTTCTGAAGTCGCTTCTGGTCATGGTACTTATCACAGCCACAGAGAGTACCTAACACAGCATCCGAAACTCACTAAACATGCAGAAGAGAATGGATCTAAACATTTACTTCCTGAAGTCGCTTCTGGTCATGGTACTTATCACAGCCACAAAGAGTACCTAACACAGCATCCGAAACTCACTAAACATGCAGAAGAGAATGGATCTAAACATTTGCTGGCTATCAGACTTCTCAGTGTGAGTTAAGATTTATAAAGTTGGATGTGATAGTACATACACGTCATCCACATATCAGGAGCCAAAGCAGGAAGACGCCGTGTTTAAGCTACACCGTGGAGCTTTGTCTGAGTACAGACAAAGACTCGGAAGATAAATTATATTGGCTTACTGCTTCTGAAAACTAATATTCACACGCCCGTTATAGTTCTAGTATCATAGAGGGGAGGGCAAATGCTGCTGGGGGTGCGGGGCCTCGGGATCTGCAAATGAAGGAAAGAAAAACTTACAGTTAACAATGAATCCACACACTTCCTCAGTGTGTACACACTAAGGTTCTGTGTGACAGAGGCAAGAGTGACATGGCTCTCAGGATCTCCAGTACCCAACCTGTCAATAACCTTGGGCGCTGCCCCAAGTTTCTATTTTAAGTCCACATTTACAATAGTCCAGTAGTACTATCCTACTTTACCAGAAAGATGAGAAAGTTGTCAGGATGCCTGCACCTGCCTTCCCATTCCAGGCGAGAAGCATTTTCTCTCTGTGCGGTCCATCCGCTCTCTCCAGTCCCTGACCCCAGGGAAGCCTTTGTAGTTCTTGAAACTCTTTCTAAACTCTTCCCCGCCTGTCTCTGAGGGCCACTTCTCAAGTCACCATCCTTAACCTTAACTGTTAAGTGCTGACCAGCAAACTCAAGTCCCTGGGTTCAACTTCCAGATCCACAAAAGAGCCACCATTAAAAGTCACTTTTATACAAAATAGCACTTTTCACCATCTTTTTAACCGGTTTGCTTTGCTTGCTCTTTAGTAGTCGAGACCCCAATTATTACAAACATTCAAAATGCAGCCTGTTCACTTGGACAACTGCATGCCCACCCAGCTCCCAGCTGCCCGGACAGTCCATCCTCCAATCTCTTTCAGTGTTTTCTCTAATCCTAGTCAGTCCTGCCCACATTCAAAGCTCCCTGAGTAAATGACACATTCTAAGAGAAGTATGAGAAACGGCTTAGTCCAGAACGAAGGTGTGTTCCTGGTCTGCCTTGCCCTACAGCACGTGAGCAAAGGAAACCCAGCCTCCAGATTTCCAAAAGACAACGTCTTCTCTCCTCTTTGTGTTCTTCTGTTTCTTTAGCTGCTAGAACCGACTGGACCTTTAAGATAGAGCTTCCCCTCCTCCCAGAGGCTTTCTCTAGCTTGTCTTCAGAAGCTGGTGCCCTTGCTCTGCACTCCCAGGAAGCTGACACCTCCATCAAAGTGCCGCTCCCAGTGCCTTCTAACTTGGCTCAGGTACCTATCGCTCCCTCAGAGATTCAGCTTCTTGCAAGAGCACTTGTGGAAGGGTACTAGCACAGTGCAGACCCTAGACAGGACAGTGGCCTGTCAGATGAAACAATGTGAAATAAGAACACATCAGGTAATTGAAAGGAGGGCTAGAGTTAGAGGAACATAGAAGATCGTGTCTATTTTAACAAGTCTACACTGAATATAACACTGGCTTTTAAATTGTTTATTATCATACATTCAAGTAGCCAGGCTACATAGCAGAATAACCTTAAACTCTTGATCCTCCAGCCTCTGTCACCAAACTAGCAAAACTGCAAGCATTCACCAACATGCCCATCTCAAGAATGCTGCAAAAATACAACTCCAAAAATGTACAATATCCCAAATAAAGTTACTATATATTCAAAATCAAACATACAGAAACCCTTGGGATGCTATTAAAAGTCAATTCTACCTGAAGAAAATTTGTATATAAATAAATTTGCATAAATAAGCAAAGCCATTTTATCTTAATAACAACTGTCAGGTATCTTCCAGATAATATAATTCATAAACATACACACACAAGCAATACAAGAAAGGAAAGAAGGATTTCAAGGCCTGTTTTTCTCATATAGCTTATTACTAACTATTTGCAAACATCAAGAAAAGTCGGACATGAAAGGGTGTACCTGCAATCCCAGCTCAATACCTGTAAGCAGGAAGCTCAGGAGTTCAAGGCCAAGTTTGGCTACTTGAGAGACAGTCTCAAGAAAGAAAGATAGGGGAAATAGAAATGTAGGAAGAGACTTGATAAAAGACACCTGTTTTCTAGATAAACAACCTCATACTCAGCAAGCGTTTGGGAATGGGATGCCCAACCACCAAAATTTACAGCAAAGCTCTAGAGTCAAAACCACACACTGCTAAGATCAGTACTATGGGAGGGAAGGCAAAGACAGAACCTAAAAGTGAAGTGCCGCTCCAATCACCAAAAACAAAAGAAACATCACTGTAGGCAGATCCTAATCTGATAGCCTTTGGGAGACCGTGTTTTTGTTTTGTTTTCTTGTGACAGTGTCTCACTGTCACAAGCCCAGGATGCTGTCTAACTGCTGATGCTCCTGCATTCACTGCCTGATTTCAATTATAGTCTTTAATTAAATTTCAATTATTTTCATTGTAAGAATATAAATATACATTTACGTTATCAATGTTCTGGCAAGTTATTGGAGGTTCTAAACACCTTTAAAACTCTCTGAGGTAGCCTCAGTTTTCAGATTCTCTCACAACTAATTACAAGCTTGAGTGATCACTCAGAGTAGAAATAAAGTTAAGGCAAAAAGAATATCCCCCTTCTTCCTCCACAGCCATATCATACACAACTAAACATTAATGACTATTCCTTTTACTTATGAATTGTCATTACCTTACAGGGCAATAGACTGAGATTTCCCACATGAAAGTGAACACACAGCTGTAGTCAAGTAGGGCCATGGCTAGAAGAGATTGCAGTCTGTTACGGCATCACTCAGCCTTCGTCCTCAGCAGCTAACTTGAAAGATGTTGCCTATAAATAAATCATACAACCAGTATACATGACAAATACTATTAGAATCATTCCAACTTGACCCCTCCAGTTGTGGGGGAGAGGGGGACGGGATAGCAAACGGAAGGGCAACTAATATGGAGTGTGTGCCTACTATCATAGTTTTGCAGACACGCTACAAAACAGTTCCGGTCCTAAGAGCATAAAAGAGCTTGGGAAAACCACAGAACAAGGCACTGTGGCAGCACCTGGAGTGCCAGCATGAAGAAGGGCAGATGGGAGAATGGTGCGAGCCCAGGAAGTGGAGACTAGCCTCAGTAGTACAGAGAATGGAGTCACTGGGATCTGGTTCAAACATATGATCTTGCACTAGGACACATGGGGAAATTTCTTTCTTTGGCAGTTTTTCCAAGAATAAGTAACCAATTCCCTCATTAAGATGCATGGAAAAGACATGGTTCTTCCTGGAACAGCTTCAGAGAATATTATACAACAGACTGATGGCTAACTCCATGGTTGAAGCCCAAGGCCTAAATGCTTGGTAATGGCCGATGATGCATTTTATTTGACTTACTTAGATTTTTGAGACAGGGTCTCATGTAAGTTCAGGCTGTTTTTCTGTTTGTTTTTTTGTTTGTTTGTTTTGTTTTTTCTTTAATATTTATTCATTTATTTATTATATGCACAATATTCCTCCTGCATGTACACCTCCATGCCAACAAAGGGCACCAGATCTCATTACAGATGGCTGTGAGCCACCATGTGGTTGTTGGGAATTGAACTCAGGACCTCTGGAAGAGCAGCCAGTGCTCTTAACCTCTGAGCCATCTCTCAGCCCCTCAGGCTGGTTTCAAGCTCATTATGTAGCCAAGTATGAACTTGAACTCCTCCTGATCATCCTGCCTATACCGCCCAAGATTATAGATATTTGCCACCATGCCTGACTGTGACAGTGTTTTGGGTAAAACTTCCTTCTGTGATGTTTTTTCCAACCAGCTCAAAACCTGAATAATAGAATAATACTATACTGCTCCCTGGCCAATGAGGAACTAGCCAGCCAGAGGCTTTTAAACTTAGGGGCAACATCAGCCTCTAGTGTGGACACCCACCCTGCAGACTGATTTGTCAACCTCTATAATCCTGTGGGCCAGCTAATTCTCTACAGTAAGTTTCTCTGTGCATTCATGAAAGAGAGAGAGAAAAAAGAGGGTGTGTTCTGTTGCTCTAGAGAACTTAGACTAATCACTTAACTAAATATTACATATAGAATATGATGTCTTCAGAAATTTTTTTAAGTTTTTCTGTTTTTCTTTTTATGCAATTTTATTTCCACCTCCTCCCAATAAGAACAGATCCTGATGGCTCTACTGGATTACACGGAATTAATCAATGTGTTCCTTTCTAGACTTTAGGTAAGAATTTCTTATGATAAGTCCAAACTGGTTACTCCAAACTGAAGTTCCCTGGTGGTATTCCTGCAATGGTCCATCTCCTGGAGCAGTTGCCGTTCCCTACAGACACTAATCGCTACTCACAGAGGGAGCCAGCAATTCGAACTTCTGCACTCTTCAAAACCTCCACGGAGGACACAAGGCTCTGTTCGACTTGGCATGTGCATACTTAGTCAAGAGATGTATCACTGTTTTGAATCACTACAGAAGAAAAAGGTACAGAAATGTATTCAAAATTGTAATCAGGAAAAGTACTTTCATCCGTAAACTATAAAGCCTTTTCACAATGTCACTATTTTTCTAGAGAAGTTAAAACCTTAGTTGTTGCTGTTTGGGTTCAGGCTTCATCCTAGCCATTGATATCCAAAGAGTCTGGAATGTTTGAGTGGAAGTTCAATCCCAAGGCCCCTCCCCTGGGAGTCGTCTCACTTCAGACTCCACCTCCAAGGAAGCCCGCCAAAGGATGATCCCCTCCCCAGAGATGCTCAAGAACACTCATAGGGTACTTAAATTGTATCACAGAGAACAAACACGTGCTTTTCCAGTCTTCCTTCCCTGTCTCCTCTCTGGGGGCCTGGAGGGCCACCCAGGAGCATTGATATCCATTAAACCTGGGATTTTTCTAATTTGGTTTGGTCTGATTTGGATCAATGCATCAGCGGAAGGCTTATCAGAGCACAGAATCTTTCCAACTGGAGGTCCCACCAAGGGGCTGTTTTTCTCACCAGCCCAAGGCCACATGGTGGGAAAACACCCTCCATTGCACTTGCTCTCCACCAGGCTAAGATCAGCTTCGTCTGGGTAAGTTCTGAGGTCCAAGTCATTGCCTTAGAGGCCCAAGGCATCATGCAATTCTGGGGCTGTTCTGTGGAAGATGCAGTCACACCATGCACCCAACCTGACCAGAACAAGGACCTGCCTTGTCCCTGTGGGGTTCCTTTCTCAGGAGACATCCTGTTCTATCTATGTATTTCTCACACCCCTGTGGTATTTTGGCCCAAAGTCTACCACAATGGACACATTGCGGTAGGCTATGGGTTCCACCATAGACTTGCAAAAGGGGTATCTACAATTTGAAACCTAATCTCCAAACGCCCTTGGGCTGCCTTTTACAAAATCTTTTAAAATTGGGGCTATCTGACACCATACGTCCTTAATGCCTAAAATTTTTTGCCGGCGTGAGAATGAGTAAACAAACCCCATATGCCCATGATTTGTGGATGCTCCTCCTCTCCATTGCCCTCCCAGTTCTCTTCACTGTTTGCTGTTTCTGTGCCTCCTGGCATGTGATCTCGTCACACTGGGATTCTCCCTACAACAAATCCGTCCCCCCCCCCCCCCCTTCAGCTCTAAAACTGTATAGGTGTCCGTCCTTCTGTTTCTGTCCTCCCTGACAGCAGCTGCGGATCTGGCCCTCAGTGGGACCACCTGTGTGCTTGCTTGGCTTCAGCAGCCTACTCCAAAACTTATAAGTTGGTCAGCTGACACAGGTTCTAAAAAAGTTTTGTTCATCTGTCTTTTAACATATATGTATACATAATGAAGCCACAGTATGCTTGTTTTATGTCTGTGTGTGTATGTGTGCTTGTTTTAAGATCTGTAAAACTTGTAACTCCAGATTACAACAATGCTGGAAAAATACAAACAAGTCGATAGCCGCCATTTTTGGTTGAGGTCAAAGTAAAAAACTCAATGCCATCTTTGGTAAGAGTACTCACGTGTGCTGGCCCTACCAGGGAGACATTCCACCTCCAATACACTTTGACTTACTAAAATATTCCTTCTAATCTTGCCTTTACTGACATTGGTAAGCTGTAACTGACTGGGTAAACTGTATGTCCAAATTTAACTTATATGTCTAAATTAAATATACCTGACAGGTAATGGTGCCCTGATTCTTATGACAGAGAGAAATGCCAGCTCCTGAAACATCCTTTAGCTTCTCCAAAAAGATGCATGGTTGTAAAAAAAAAAAAAAAAAAAAAAAAAAACCTTCTCCCTGGAGTCTTGCTTTTGGGTATGGCAAAGTCACCCATACAGCAAAAAGCTGCCTTCCACCTTATCAGCTTCCTGGACACTACACCAGGATAGTCTCATCTTGCCAAGACAGGTAGACTGAACTCTACTCCACAGGAAAATGTTCAGACCTCCTGGACTTGCATCAAAGACTCTATGGGGAGACTGGGGAGTGCCTGAGTAACTAAAAACGCTGTCTCAGTTCTGCTCACTTACTTATCCCTTTCAGATCTGTCTGATGGCATCTGATGACCTGAGGTACTGGTAGTTCATTACTTCATTTGTTAAATTTCCTGCTAAAAATACAAGTAGGTGTGCCTCTTTCACAAGCTTCATAGTCCAGGATTAACAGGTTTTAGATGTATTTTCAGAGGTCCAGAGTTTTCTTTTAATTTTCTTCTAAAATATTCATGCCTTTTAACCGAAAGTCATAGCCTTTTGCTGTGACACCAAGATGTAAATCTGTTCCAGCTGTCTTACACATACCTACGGTTCCTGGGAAAAGTTCTGCTGCTGATTCAAAAAATCTGGTCTGGTAAAAACTAACAGTCTCCATAGCCTATTATAACCCCACCCATTTTCAAGCATATTTTACAGGTCACTCCTGTCTGGGTAAAGACCAACTTACAAAGGGCCCTCCAGATAACGCCAGCACCTGCACCAGCTCCTAGAATTTCACCATTGGTACCACCTCTCCAGGCTCAAATGGGTACCTACCCAACAACTAAAATCTGGTTTTAAAGGGCATATCTGTTCTCATCTCATTCATTCACCCTTGCCTCTCCTGTACAACCAGGGCACTTCTCCATCCCATTCTTTCTGGCAGTTAATCACCCTTCCCATGTCTAGCCCCATTCATAGAGTAGATACTACAATCTATTTTTTCTCCTAGCCACCAGCCTTCTCATCTCCCTCAAGGAACAGATGCCTGAGGTCTCCGGATGCCTCTCCACCCACATCTCCCATTGAGTGTGAGCCCAACAGCTCCCAACTCTCCCCTCCCCTACATAGCCCCTGCCTCCAGGAAGTACTCAGACTTGAACCTGTGCCCAAATACTCATAGAGTCTGGAATGTTTGGTTGGAAGTGTCACCCCAGCCACTGACATCCATATACCCAAAGAGTCAGGAATGTTTGGGTTCAGACTTTACCACAGCCATTGAAATCCATATATTCAAAGAGTCTGGAACGTTTGGGTGAAGTTCCATCCCAAGCCCTCTCCCCAGGGAGTTGCCTCAGTCCAGACTCCACCTCCAAGGAAGCCCACCAAAGAATGACCCCCTCCCTAGAGATGCTCAAGACCACTCCCAAAGGGTATTTAAATTGTATCACAGAGAACAAACACGTGGTTTTCCAGTCTTCCTTCTCCATCTCCTCTCTGGGGGGGCCAACCAGAAGCTTTGATATCCATTAAACCTGGGCTTTTTCTACTTTTATTTGATTTAGTCTGATTTGGATTGGCAAAGAGATTTATCAGGGCGCAAAAACTTTTCAGTTTCATCTGTTAGTGTTGCCTCTCCCTGTCAAAAAAAAAGGTCCTTACCATTTTATATATTTATATAGAATCAGCCAAGAATCACTACCACAAACTCAGAATTCCATAGAATACTGAGAGATGTTTCTGGTTATGTTAGGAAAGGTTAAAAACACCTAATGAATAATAAAACTCCTGATTACACAGTAAGAAGATTTAATTAGGACTCATGAAATGCCAGATTACTTAGAAGTCTAAGATCAGAATAATCAGTTAATCTAGTTAGAGCAGAAGCAATACATCAAATTTGTAATTTCACAGCTCTGCTATGCAACAATTCCGTATTTCTCATCATCTATATGCTGCAATACTGTTTACTAAAACTTTTCAAAGGCAGAAGCAGTCTAATACACGAGAGGAAGTAACTCTTGACTTGGATTAAAAACAGTATGTTCTACTATACAGTCTGCTCACACATCAAACCATCTCCTCTCAGCCAATGCTTTGTTGGCTGGTGTTATAGGACAGGAAACATGGTCAAAAGGATTCTGGGGAGGCTTAGACTTCAAAATCCTATGTTCAACTGACTGTGCATTCTTTTCCACAGGCTGTACGTCACCACGACACTCGAGTTTACCTCTGCATCACCTTTCCAGACAGGGAGCTCACCAAGCTCAGTAACCCTGCAGATCAACATGAACTCACACTGGCAGGCTTTCACCAGACAAATACTTGTTATCTTTAGTTAGGATTGAGGTTTGCTGCATTTCAAAGTTAGGATTGAGGTTTGCTGCATTTCAAAGTTAGGATTGAGGTTTGCTGCATTTCAAATCTAGTATATCTTATTTATAAAATAATTTTTTAAATGACACATCAGAATATCTTAAAGCAATAGCTGATCTCAAGGGAACCATCTAATGCCTACAGAAAAGGTACAGTCATCACTTAAAAAATACTAGAAACTCTTTCTCCCCACACCTGAAAAGCTCAGCCACAAACATGAGATCAATTTAATCAAATATTAAATATTATGAACTTGTACTGACGATATACCTGAATAATATAGGACTTGCCTAGTGGAGGCTCTGAGTCCACCCTTAGTTCCAACATCAAACGAACTTAATGAATTTAGCTGGATGTGGTAACCCACACGTGAAACCTCAGCACTCAGTAATCATTTCCGAGAGAGAAGTTAAAACCTTAGATGTTGTATCTTTCACTGTTGCCCTCGACTGTGAAAAGAGATAACTACAGTTTGAGGCAGGAGGATTGTGAGTGTGAGTGAAATCTGGGGATTGCCATAAGTGTACCGATTGTCTTACTACCTTCAACCTTCAAAGTTATTTTCTGTGATATGTTCTTCAAAGAAAATTACACTAAAAATTAACTATCAAGTTTTTTTTTAAGTGTTTCTGGTTGGTAAGATGGCTTCGTGTGTAAAGGTACATGTTGCCAAACCTAACTATCTGAGTTCAATTTCTGAAACCCATACAGTAGGAAAGAACTCCCACAAGTGGTCCTCTGAGCTTCGCATGCACCATGGTGTGCACGTGCATGCACGCGTATGCACACACACACACACACACACACACACACACACACACCTATGCACACAATAATACATATAAACAAAATAAAACTTAATAAAATTAAAATAATAAAAATTGTTAAATTATTTTCATCAACTTCTTTAAAATGTTATTGCTGTTCAAATTGCATCTACCTAGCACCATTTTCTATTAAATAAGTATTCTGTTTGGGAGGGTGTGTGTGTGTGTGTGTGTGTGTGTGTGTGTGTGTAACCGGTTCTTTCCTTTCACCTTTGTGTGGTTTCCAGGGATGAAGCGCAGACCTTCGGGCTCAAATGATAAGTTCTAGCTCCTGCTGAACCATCCCACCGGATTCTGTTTATCTGATTTTTAGAAAGGATCACAAGTAGTCTACGTCATCCTAAAAACTCTTTATATAGTCAAGGAAGACCTTGAACATATGATCTTCCTGCTCTCCTACCACCAGAGTGCTGGGGATTACTGAACTGAACCACATATTTATGACTGATCCCAGGGGTCATACATGCAAGACAAGTGCTCTATCAACTGAGTTATATCCCTGGTCCTTGTAGGACGCAGCATACATTCATCATTGAAAGTCTGGTAAATCTAGAATAACATAAGCAATTTTTAAGCATCACCTTTACTCTTCCTGTCCAACTTTATTCTCTCCAACAAGATACCAGAATTAAGATTTTGATCTACATGATCTACAGTCTTTGATTTAGATACATTTTTTTCAAAAATAAGTGTCTTAAAAAATACATATTAAGTATGTAACTATCCTATTTGTTAGGATTTCTCATCCTGAAGTCATCTTAGAAAACATGGAGAGATGGTTCAGAAATTAAGAGCCCTTACTGATTTTGCAGAGGACCTGGGTTTGATTCTCAGCACCTACCAAGAGGCTTACAACTCCAATACCAGGCGATCTGATAACCTCTTCTGGCCTCTGTGAGTACAAGACATGCCTATGATACACTGATGTATACTCAGGGGCACACATACACATAAAATATCCTATAAAAAAATCATCAGCTACACAATGTAACACATTATGCAGCCATCATGACAAACTCAACCATTCCTGTTACTGGAAATGTAAGCTATTTTTATTTTCTACTAACACAGATAGCATTACAATGTAACCCTTGCAAACAATCACTGACCCAGAAGGCAATGAACACAGATAACTCATGAAAAAGGCTATATAGAGTCACTGTGGCCATGTGGGTAAAGTTGATCCATGAAAAAAACAGCACCTGCATAGGGGATATGACTTAAGTAGGAGGGTAGTTGCCTAGTCTGACTAAGACTTGGAGAGCAATACCAGGCACCTGAAAAAGTAAATAAAACAGGCCTCCAAACAAATAAAGCCTGCATCTTCACGAGCAAATAAGCACAATATATAGAAATTATAAGAAGTAGTTTTAGCTACCTACAAAAAACTTCTAAAAAAATAGTTGGTGGTACAAACATTCTGGAAAAGGAACTTTAATGAAATATTATGACACACAACCTTTCTGAGGAACATCGCAAAGGGTTTTTGTTTGTTGTTACTGAGGTTTCAACAGGTTTGTAGCCCTGGCTGTCCTCGAACTTGCTCTGCAGACCGGGCTGATCTCAAACTCTGCCTTCCGAGTGCTAGGATTGAAGGTGTGTACCACTACTGCCCAGCCATAAATCTTTTTTTGTTGTTATTTTTTCAAGAAAAGATTTCTCCACATAGCCCTAGCTGTCCTGGGGTTCACTCTGTGAAACAGACCTCGAACTCATAGGTATCAAGAGCTTTAAAATAATCTGTTGAAAATTTTATTTTTTGAAATTTATCCTAAATGATTTTTTAAATTGTAGATGCTACACACACACATATCATATATATATATATATATATATATATATATTCATCATATATATGTGATGAATCAGCATCATATATATATATATGATGCTGATTCATTTTAAACATTAACTTAGTGTTAAACACCAATACTTAAAATCAGTGAAGACTTGACTCTTATTAATATTGCAATGACTTGTGCATGCCCTGCAAAATTTCACATGTAGGGATTATAACTACAATTAGAGGGGACTGTTCAAAGGTATTAATGCTTTCCCACGGGACTGCATTATTGGGAGCACCTGTTGTCATGAGAGTGACTGCACTGGTGCATTTTGCCCTATGGAATGTGTTCAAGTGCCCTTCACCTTGGTCATGTTATGTGACAAATGCCTCCACTACACTCTCAGATTTTCCAGTCTCTAGACTCATGAACTAAATGAACTCTGCTAAAGCAACATAAATGGACAATTATCATATTTCAATTCTATTTGTCCAATTTGTTAACATTTGAATGTAAAAGATACTCACTCCCTCCACGTGTCTAGGATCCTGTTGTGAATACTTGATCCTGAGTCTGCTACTTTGAAAGCTGTGGAGCATTTAGGAGGTAGAGCCTGACTGGTAGAAGTCATCAGGGTAGCCCTGTGAAGGTGAAGCCTTCCTCTGGTTCCAGCTGAGCACTCTGCCTACAAGTCTGCCACCACCAAGGAGCTCCTCACCATTCAAGCCACTGCCAAGCACTGCACAGTTCCCCATGCCCTCCCACCATGATGGACTCTACCCTCTGAAACCATAAGCCAAGTAAACCCCTCTTAAATTGCTTCTGTCAGGCATTCATTGTAGCAGTGAAGAGGTAACTAACATACTACTTCACCATCATATTATTTTCATGTCTAGTCTGGACTTTATCTCTGTCTTTTGAGACAAAGTGTGACTACATAGGCCAGACTAGCCTCCTCCTTTCAATCCTTCTGCCTTCCTGCCTCAGCATCCTGAGTGTTACCTGCCACCTGCCAGCTTCAGCCTTTCCTTGTGGTTGTTATCAATGACAATGATGATGCTGCTCCTGATGTTTTTGAGTCAGGGTCTCACATAGCACACTAACCTAACTATATAGCTGAAGATGACTTTAAATACCAAATCCTCTTGCTAGATGCAAAGTAGAACCTCCCAAATTCTGGGATTAACAGGCATGCGTTAAAGTGTCAAGCAGAAGTCTTATTTTGTAAGACTTATTTGCATTTATTTTAAGGGTCACAGCTCAATGTTAATTTTTCTAAGAGAAAATAGATACTTTCCTCATGGGAAGGGTACACAGTCCTTTGTGAACGTCTACTATTGACATAAGCACAGCCATATCAAGAACCCCAGTGAGACCCATGAGAGTGTCAAGGCCTCGCCCTGGACAATGTATACACAAACTGCCAGGACTCCAACCTGAGACTGCTCCCCTACAGAGGCCTCTACGAGATTAGCTACCCACCTCCTTGGTCCCCTTCTGTTCCTGCTATAGAAAATAGTGGGTTTTAGGATCACTGCTGGTACACCTCCACCAGAGAGCAGGGTCCACCAGATCCCAGGTTTCTATAGTGTGCTGTCATTTAATCAGCCCAGTCAGGTCAGTCCAAAGGCTGGGAAGATCACAGCAGCACGCTACATACAACTTCATGCATAACTTATCCTCCATTCATGCACAGATATGTAAGGGTTAGTTCTAACATTACAAGTACACCTCAGTGACATAGACTACATAAGCAAACAAAACTTTCTCTTAGGATATAAGATTTTTGAGTACTTTTACACACGAGCTATTTCATTTCTTCGTACAGACTGCTGCTTTGTTAAAAGAAACAGCCAGTTATGCTGAAAACCTAGAAACTGTGCAAAAACATACCAACACTTCAGTCAGGCTGAGCTATGGAGCTATTTCCAGAACAAAGGTGAGTGGAGGCGATTAACATGTCAGCAACTAGATAACCAAAAGCTCTTTCTCTCTTCTTAGCTCTTCAGCAGGGGTTTAATGTATAGGCAAACCATACTTTCAAAAGCCACACTGCTCTCAAATCCATTCTATCAAAATGACCTCCTTCAATTTAGTACTTTAACCACTTTTAAGATTTTAGTAGAAGTCATGGTACAAATGAGATTCAGAAGCAATATAACATAAGCTATTCATTTTAACAGTTTAACAAAGGATACCCTTAAATTTTCTCTTTCAAATAATGTCACAAATATATCTGATTATTGTCCACTATAGGTACATTTATGATACAACCAGAGAATCACAAAAGTCTATTATAAGCAATGATCTTAGTAAAACCCACAAATTACATAATTTCAACTACACGTGACAAATCCAAAGCCTCAAGAGGCAGATTTGTCCACGACTAGAGACTACCACGTTATTTCTCAGTCATTTTCATCATTGTAATTTAATAATGGTTAAGAGCAGTACATATGGTATGCTTCTGTGAAAGTGAGGGCATAAATGGATGCCTTCCTGCTGCAGGTGACACCTACAATGACAGAGCTTAAGCAAAGACTGGCACTGGCCCATAAGGAGTCCAAACAGCATAAAAGATCCTGGAAGCAACAACGAACACAGTCAGGAAGAAACAACCATCCTATCATTAGGGAAACAGTTCCTTCTTCCAAGGGGGAAAAATGCATAATAACAGAAATCAATATCAGCATAAGTGGGCCTATTGGAAACGCTGTGCTGAGTTACACACGCCTGTTTCAACAGCAGCCCTTTAGAGCACTAACAGGACTGCAAACTGAGAGCTGGTGCCAAAATTTAACCCCAGAAACTGTGAGACTGAGGTAGAAGGATCACTGCAAGATGGAGGCCAACCTGGTCAACCTATGGAATTCCAAACTAGATGATGCAATCAAGCAGCAACTAGCTTTGAAATACCTCTCCCTAAAAAGAGAAGGGCATTGTCCTAAGCAAGGGAGTACACCAGCCATCCTCTGCCATACGATCATACATTTCCCCATTCACTGTAATACCCAACATCCATCTTTGGAAGCCCCCTTCCTCTTGAAGTTTCCTTGATCTGGACTCCACCTCTGGGAAAGCCCACCAAGCGCTGACCCCTCCCCAGGGAATGTGAGGACCACTCCCACCGGCTATTTAGGAACACGTGGTCTTCCCTGCTCTCTTACCCCTCGCCATGTTTCCCGGCCACCCAGGAGCGCTGCACTAAACATGGGCATCTTTTATTAGGTCTAATTTGGTATGACTGGAATTATTTGCTTTGGCGGAGAGGCTTGTCTTAAGAAATATACCTAATATATGGAGGTTTCCACTGGGGGGTCTGTTTTACCCACCAGACCTTTACCTTATTTTTGCTCATTTATCCCTCCCAGCTCTGTCTAATGGTTTTTGATGACTTAAGGTACTAGTAGCTCACTACTTTATTTGTTAAGCTTTCTGCTAAAAATGCAGATATGTATGCCTCTTTCACAGGCTTCATAGTTAAGGACTAACAGGTTAAAAATCCAGAGTTCCCAACTCACTTATTGTCTGTCTAATGGCATTTGATGACTTAAGGTAAAATACAAAGAGGTGTGTCTCTTTAACATGCTTCATAGTCCAGGACTAATAGGTTTCCGGTGTTTCTTAAAAATCCGGAGTTCCCAATTCCCTTTAATTGTCTTTTAAAATGTTCATACCTTTTAACCTAAAGCAATAGCCTTTTTGCTATGACACCAAGATGTAAATCTGTTCCAGTTCTCTTACAGATGCCAACAGGTTCCTGAAAAAATTCTGCTGCTGTATCAAAAATGAGGTCTGGTTAAAAAAAATAAATAAATAAAAAATAACAGTCTCCAGAGCATGTTTTAACCTCTCCCATTTTCAAGCATATTTTACAGGTCACTCCTACTGTCTGGACCAAGACCAACTTACAAAGCACTCTCCAGGACTTCACCATTAATACCAACTCTCCTGGATCAAGGACACCTACCAACTAAAATCTGGTGTATAAGCTACTGTGTCCCAATTATACACCCAAGCCTCACTTGTACAACCAGAACACTTCTCTGTCCCATTCTTTCTGGCAGTTAATGACTAGCCCATTCATAGGGCCAATAATAACAACTTTTTTTCTTCTAGTCACCAGCCTTCTTCTCTCTCTCAAAAAGCCGCTGCCTGGGGACTCCAGGATGACAGAAAACCAGATGTTCCTCCAGCCACACCTCTCACTGAGTCCTAGCTCTCCCCTCCCCCACATCGCCCCACGCCCACAGGAAGTGGTCAGACTTGAGCCAATGCCCTTTTATCCAAAGAGAGCCTAAAATGTTGGTCATAAGCATCACCTCAGCTCCGTGTCACCCCTTATACAAAGAGTCTGGAAAGTAAGTAATACTTGGCATCCATCTTTGGAAGCCCCCTCCTTCTGGGAGTTGCCTTGGTCTGAACTCCACCTCCAGCAAAGCCACCAAGCTGACCTCTCCCCAGGGAGAGTCAGGACCACTCCCACAGGCTATTTAGGCTGATGCCCAGAAAAGGAACACATGGTCTCCACGTTTCTCGTGGTCTCCTCCCTCCCTCTCCATGTTCTCCAGGCCTGGAGCGCTGCATTAAACATGGGCATCTTTTATTTACTCTAATTTGGTCTGATTGGAATTATTTGCATCGTCGGAGAGACTCATCTTAAGAAATATACCTAACATTCACCTTGCATTCTGCTCTTTCCTGTTGGACGGAACAGCTTACAAGGTGAACTGACAACATTGGTCTTCCTCTGTCGTTGTTTTCTAGACTTCCCTCAAGCCTGCCATCCTCTCTACATGGACAAGTCACATTTATAGTAGCTCCAACATTCTTAGGGCCAGCTTCTTTTGGAAGATGAGTATTGTATTTCACACTGAAATCCAAAGAGGGGCTTGGGGACCGGCAGCATGGACACCACTTAAGGCCTTGTTAGAAACACAGAACCTCTCTGATGTGGCGACATACACTTGTAATCTCAGCACTCAGACAGATATGGCAGAACTGCCAAGAGTTCAAGAACACACAGGGTCACAAAACATGTTTGAGGCCAACTAGAGAGGACCAAATAAGTACATTCTTTCCCAAGAACAAAATGGGAAAAGAAAAGCAAATATGAACTCTTAGATTCCAGTCCAGACCTACTGTTGAGTAAGTTCGCTACAGTATTTTAAAATATTAAATTCTATCACAGAGGTCAAGGAGAGATGGAGGCTGAAAGTTTAGTTCACTGGTAGAGGGTATGCCTAACATGCCCATGGCCCAGTTAACAGTCAGCACGGCCCATCCCTGCCCCCAACGAATGAGAGGAAACAAACACAAACGTGCTGAGTAAAAGTCCTAGGGAGTGACATCAACCGCGGGAAACACAGGCTTGGGTAAGGACAGATAATGAAGATGTATACTGACAGAGCAAAGGCAAAACTCAGAAAACATAATTAAAACAGGTAAGCTAGTAACCACCTGATAATATAAAAAACATGATAAAAAGAGAAAGGCTGAAGGGACTAAAACATTAAGTTATCATTATGTATCTCTAGATTGACAACTGTCAATCTCCCTATAAAGCTACCCACTGTAGACACTCCACGTGGCCTTCTCGAATGGCAGGGGATCACCCCAAGAAAAGCAAATAAAACCTGTGGTTTGCCAAGCAGTGATGGCACACGCCTTTAATTCCAGCACTCTGGAGTCAGAGGCAGGTGGATCTTTGAGTTCCCAGACAGCCTGGTTTACACAAAACCCTGTCTTGAAAAATAAAAACAAAAACCCATGGCTCATCAACAGGCAAATCTGCAAAGCCACAACCATACCCAGTGTTTGTGTTCCATACCAACACCAACCAGGGTATCTTCAGTACAATGATATTTTGGTTCCAGTATCAGCACCAGTCCTCAGAGCCACAATGTGGGAAGGCTGGTATGAAAGAGACAGACAATGCCAGCATAGACTACATAGCAAGACTCATCAAAACAAGAAAGAAAGGAAAAGAAAGACAGGTGAGCACGATGTACCACTGAGGGCATGAGATGGGTAGGTAACATGAACTTCGAGTGTTAAGAGGCAAGCACTCCACCGCGAAGCTGCGAAATTAAGTGCCCAGCCTTCACATCTTATCAGATCTATGGACCTACGCCATGGCTCTTCTCTTGTTTCTGGGCCTGTGTTTTAAATTGAGCTGAGAAATTCCAGATTTGATCATTTTAACCTGGTTGCTGACTGCTTCTGCATTGCTCTGCAATGGCTCAGCACTATACTCAGGATCAAATCATTGCATCAAGGAAATTTCTCAGGGAACACCTACAGAAAAAAAATCTGCATTTTAACAAGATCTCCAAGTGATTCATATGCACATTACAGTTTAAGAAGCACTGCTGAAACTTAAAGCTTCCACAGACACAAAAAAATGGGTCTCAGAACTCTGTTTTAAAATGTTCCATGACCCTCCCTATTAAATACATCAACCTATACAGTTAGTAACAATTGTGTCTGTGAAAGATGGGGAAATCAACTAAGTGTTAGTGAGGGGAAGATATTGAAACATTACTACTGAACAAAAAGCATTCCATGCCCAGGACAGGGACTCTGAGCCCCCATTAGGCAGCGAACACACCAAGAACCAGCTTCCTAGGATGCTGTAGCAGTGATAGAGGCTCCTCTCCCCTCGCCTGTCCTTCTTCAAAACCCAGGATCTCTAAAGTGCAACAAAGCTTGAGAAACGCTCCAAGCAGGTATCATAATGCTCCGGAACATTAATTCTGCAATCATATACTTGCTGGGAGTTCAGAAAATCTCTTCTCTTAGGTGACACCATCTCAGGAATACAAAGCTAAAGAATATTAAGGCTTCTAGTAACACGAGAGGGTTATTTATGAGTTCCTTAACGAGGCTGTGATGACCTTACAAAGGTCATCACACAGCAGACGAGACAGAAGAGCCTTGTTTGATAGATGCCCACCTCCCACCCATCCCTTTCCTAGACAAACACTCTCATGGATTGTAGTCATAATCTTCCTGACACATACTAGAGACTCAGTAAATGTTCTAAAATGACAGAAAAATAATTAGTGACGTAAGCTACTTTTGTTGGCCTTTATTGATATAAAGCAAAATTACTTTAATTAAATTTCTTAGTTTTGAGAAGTTTCTGAAAACTAAAACATCATTCTATACCTCAAATGAAAATGGTCATAACATTCTCCCACCCCGTGTCTTCAAGGTAAGTTTGTACTTTCTATTAATAATCCTATTCTGATGTTCCATGACCCTCCTTATTAAATACATCAACCTATACAATTAGTAACAATTGTGTCAGTGAAAGATGGGGAAATCAACTGTTAGCCATCAAATCTTTTCGATGCGAAGAAGATATTGAAACAGTTTCTTACTAAGTATCCCATGATGGCCTTAAACTTTCAATGCCTTCTCAGTCCTAAGATTATAGGCATGTGCCACCACATTGGTGCGAGAGAATTGTCTGTATTCTGTCAATCATGTTTTAAATAAAACGCTGATTGGCCACGCAGGAAGTATAGGCGAGAAAACCAGACAGGAAGTAGAAATGATGCAATGAGAACAGGAGAATTCTGGGAAGGAAGAAGTTGATTCCTCCACTCCTGCCCAGATCACCGAAGCAGCAGGATGTGATCTGCCCCACTGAAAAAGGTACTGAGTCACATGGCTAAAATAGATCAGAATAATGGGTTAATATAAATCATAAGAACTAATAAGAAGGCTGACCTAATGGGCCAATCAGCTTTATAACTTACGGAGATCTCTGTGTGATTTTCTTTGGGGCTAAACAGCTGTGGGAACCGGGCAGATCAGAAAACACAAACTAGCAGGACCTCATGTTACACCACATCTCAGTAATCTGACCATTTTCAAATAACATATGAATACAAGGAATATGATGTAAATATCAACTATTATTTGTTTGTTTGGTTTTTTTTCTGGGTCCAGATTTAAGAAATCTCAAGGGAACATTTATTCAAAATCTCTATAAGAGAATTGAACCAAACATTAGAAACAATATCACACCCACAAAACTCATACACAAGACTAATGAAGCACTAAAGATGTTGGGAATGCTTTGCCTAGTAAAGAAAAAGATTATTGGGAATATAAAACTTTCAAACATTACTTCTGTAAAGAATATGATCTCTATTGCTTCTTAAAGAGAGAGTGTTTAAATATCAAAGAAAAAGGCTTTAATCTTATCTTTCTACTACCTACATAAAGCTTTACGAAGATAAGCAAACACAATGAATGGGTAAATGTATTCTGTTTCAAATAAAGTATTGTATCCCTGTCACAACACATGTAAGCCAAGAACTAACTATCAAGGGCTCAAAAGACACAAGACATTTGGGCACAGTTGTTACTCTGTTTAACCTGAGTTTATTTAAATAAAATATATACAAGAACTGACTACTAGGTAACAGAAGGGCTGCTCTTATACAAGTGGTATCCTCTGCAGGGAGCATCATGACAAGCACACATGATGAACCTACGAAAGGACTTGTTGAATTACCTTCCTCTGGGGAGTGAACAGACTCCACCCTCAGGGGAAAGCCGTTTTCAAATGTCCAAGTGTATCCACTTTCCTGTTAAACAAGGGAAGCAACAGGAAAGGGAAGGGTATCTGTCCTATTCATTACAGAAGAGGTAAGAATGGCACTTCTGCTTACAATCTTAATTCACTCCAACTAGTGCCTTTAACTGCCCAACAAAATCCAAATGGCCTTGGTTACTCAAATCTTACCAAGACCAAGTTCTTTCTGAAATGGGCTAAATGCACATATTCTCTTTCTTTTCTCTACATACCCCAGTTTGAGTAAAGAAGCAACACACTTTTTACTATAAGCAACAGAAATCAGAAAGTCTGAATTTAAAATTGTTCATACTTCACATATGAAGACATACTTCAATGACAGATTTTGTAACATCCATCACACAAACTACTACGCAGTTGTGTCCTGAGGACCCAAATACAAGGCTGATATCCCAGGAGGCTCAGTGGCCGACACTCTAGATGATAAATTTTCATAATTTCCTATTCCCCTGCTTTAAGCAGTCAGTGGCGAGTTATTTCAGCTATGCATCTCTTGTTCAGTTTAGGACGGTCGGACCTGTGCTGTCCCCTCTTGTTCAGTTTAGGATGGTCTAACCTGTGCTGACCCCTCCTGTTCAGTTTAGGACGGCCTAACCTGTACTGACCCCTCTTGTTCAGTTTAGGATGGTCTAACCTGTACTGACCCCTCCTGTTCAGTTTAGAACGGTCTAACCTGTGCTGACCCCTCTTGTTCAGTTTAGGATGGTCTAACCTGTGCTCACTCCTCCTGTTCAGTTTAGGACAGTCTAACCTGTGCTGTCCCCTCTTGTTCAGTTTAGGACAGTCTAACCTGTGCTGTCCCCTCTTGTTCAGTTTAGGACAGTCTAACCTGTGCTGATCCCTCTTGTTCAGTTTAGGATGGTCTAACCTGTACTGACCCCTCTTGTTCAGTTTAGGATGGTCTAACCTGTGCTGACCCCTCTTGTTCAGTTTAGGATGGTCTAACCTGTGCTGACCCCTCTTGTTCAGTTTAGGATGGTCTAACCTGTGCTCACTCCTCCTGTTCAGTTTAGGACAGTCTAACCTGTGCTGTCCCCTCTTGTTCAGTTTAAGACAGTCTAACCTGTGCTGACCCCTCTTGTTCAGTTTAGGACGGTCTAACCTGTGCTGACCCCTCTTGTTCAGTTTAGGATGGTCTAACCTGTGCTGACCCCTCTTGTTCAGTTTAGGATGCTCTAACCTGTGATGACCCCTCTTGTTCAGTTTAGGATGGTCTAACCTGTGCTGACCCCTCTTGTTCAGTTTAGGATGGTCTAACCTGTGCTGACCCCTCTTGTTCAGTTTAGGATGGTCTAACCTGTACTGACCCCTCTTGTTCAGTTTAGGATGGTCTAACCTGTACTGACCCCTCTTGTTCAGTTTAGGATGGTCTAACCTGTGCTGACCCCTCTTGTTCAGTTTAGGATGCTCTAACCTGTGATGACCCCTCTTGTTCAGTTTAGGATGGTCTAACCTGTACTGACCCCTCTTGTTCAGTTTAGGACAGTCTAACCTGTGCTGACCCCTCTTGTTCAGTTTAGGACGGTCTAACCTGTGCTGACCCCTCTTGTTCAGTTTAGGATGATCTAAGCTGTGCTGACCCCTCTTGTTCAGTTTAGGACGGTCTAACCTGTGCTGACCCCTCTTGTTCAGTTTAGGTTGGTCTAACCTGTATTGATGCCTTTCTAGGAGTAAGGAAGAACATTGCTCAAAGGACCCTAACTAGTGGAATTTGGGAGCTCGCTGGACAGGCTTGGGAAACGGATACCTTTGAAGAGGATGCCTAAAAGTGGAAATAACCCCATGGACAGGTGAGCAGAGCTACAATAAAGTATCAAAACATACAAAAACACAGCTTACTCTCAAACTAAATCCATATCTTGGTTCATTTTACACATAGATGAACTGCATGTGATCATTCTGACCCAAGATGTCACCTTATATTAATAAGAAAAACTCTGACTTATTAACATCTAAACAGAACTTCATAGAATATTACTTTATTTCAAGATATTATTGGCTAATCACAGCAGAGGCAGGCATTTCTGTGAGTATTTCCACGTAAGTTCTTACAGCTTCAAAGGCAAGTTCATGGGACAAGAAAAAAAAAAGAAACTTTAGGTTTTAAGAAGTAAATTGACAAAGATGCAGCATCAAATTCCAAATCTATCATCTATACAGCACGTATGCTGGCAGCTAGCCCCTAGAAGAGGTATCAAACAACACACCTGAACAAGATGATACCAGAATCTGAGGACAGAGTTGGTGGGCAAGGGCTTGGAAAAGCACTCCAGGGGATTCCGAAACCCACCCCACAGGCCCTGCCCCCAGTGCCATTTTCCACCAATCACATCACGCCACCCGCTCCTGGGACACTCTTCTTCTCTACCAAAGGTTAGCTAAGTGAAAGCATTAAAATAAAACATCTGAATTTAATTGGCATATGTCCAGTTTTTAAGAGGTAAAATAAATCCATGAAGTCAACTATGCTTCCTCTCTCAAAATATCATTGCAAAGCTACATAACAATTTCTGAAATCGAAGTTGTATAGAGCCACGGCTTTGTAAAGTATTTATCAGCTAATACAGCTTCATAAAGCAAATGTTCACAACCAAGTAGCAATGCAAAAAGAAAAAAAATAAAAGTTCAGAAACACCATCCACTTACACTGAACTAAGGAGTAGCTCCGAGACATTAAAGCAAGAAAATAAAGAAAATGATGTCAAGGTTAGCATAAATCCCCCAGTGTACCTTATACCCTGTGTCTTATAATGTACAGTCAGAATGTGTAAAGAGCCCCTTGCAGAAGTAGCTGTATTTCAAAACCTCCTGGTTTCAGTGTTCCGGCTGCTCGGACTACACTCCCCCGGAATGTGTCTCACAAACCTCTTCACCTTGCTTATGTCTCCCTGGGGGCTTATGCCACCGTACATCACTTTAGCCAACCTGATACCTCCCCAAAGTCTCGCTTCTGAAATCACCAGACAACAGGTACAGACCCACAAACTCAAATGTCTTACAAAATCTAGTAGGTGTCCAATCTGTCCTGCATTGGCCACCATGCTGAAAAGAAACTTAGGGAACAAACTGAGAAAAAACATACCTTAATCGGAGCACAACTAAACTTAATTTTCCTATTTGCTGGGATTTCTTCTTCTTCCGGCAACCCAACGATCTCCGAGTACTCCATATCGGGCTGATAGTAATTGTTCTCATCACTGTCGTCCTCCTCGTCCGGCTCAGTGCCCGTCTCTCCCCAGTCTGAGTTGTACCTGGATCTCACCCTATACACGTTATAGTCACTATGCATGTATACATGGGAACTCTCATAATTATTTGAGTCTTCAAGTACTTCTTTCCCACAGCTGGATGCAGAAGCATCAGGCAAGGTTCCATCACCTCCTGCCAGGCCTTCCTTCTGCTGCTGTGCTGTCTCACTCCCAACCACATCAGCTTCAGCATCTTCTGAAGCTTCGCTCTGTGGTGGGAGGTGATCAGACTTTGGCATTGCCTGGTTTTCAGCAGAGGGTTCTTCAGGAATATCTGTGTCAATGCTGTCCAGAGTCTCCTGGGGAGATGTGACGTCCTCGGCTCCCTTGTTCAGCTGTATCTCCTCACTAGGCAATGAAGCTAGAGAGGCGGCTTTCTGAGCCACTTCTGCAGTTGCATGGGTCTTCTGAGGATCCTCTGTCTCAACACCTTGTTTGCTTGAAGAAGATCTTGAATTAGAATCCTTGAGGTGGCCGAAGGTATCAAGATTGGTAACGGTAACAGATGGCAGAGTCAGAGGGTAATGTCCGGTCACTGAGTACTCATTGTTCTCAGCCTTCTCAGAAACCATGGCACTCGGAGACTCGGTGCTCTCGAACACCGCACTCAGCTGGCTCACTGTGGGGGACACGGCTTCAGTGCGGGGACTCAGGCTGTCCAAGGAATCGCTGCTGCCTCGGTTGGACTTGGAAGCACCCCACTCATCCAGTGCTTCAGTCCCTCCTGCTTTCTCTTTCTTTGGGGAGTAGCGATTATTGTGCCCTGATTCGTGCATACTTCTCTCAAACATTTTCCGAGTCTCTGTGAACTTGGCATATGAAGGGCCATCATGCATTGTGTCAAATCTACTAATTCGTTCAGAAACAGAGGACTCCAACTTAACCACTGAGCCATCTGTTTTCTCCACAAACTCTTTGGGCTTCATTCTTCTCTGAGGGGATGTAGGCCTACCTTTGCCCCTCGTTTTGGCAACAACAGCAGCATTCTCGTTGGGTTCCATACCCATCTGCATAAATAAATTTTTAATCCTGTTGACATTGGAGCCATATTTCCTACCCCTGCTCTGCTGGGAGCCCTCACCCTCTCTTGTCTTCTGCTCCCCATCGGACTTGGGTTTGTCAAAAGTACTTTTCAGTGCCTGGAACTCTGTTCTGTATGCGTTTCTATGAGGAGAAGCACTTCTGAGAGTGGTTCGTTCACCCGAAGACTCGGCTTTCAACATTTTTACTTCAAGGGTGAAAAGCCAATGCTCATAATGATGGGGAGGAAGAACAAGAGAGAAAAACACGTCTCTTTCTAATGCCGAGTACTGGGTCAAGCAAAGGACCTCTGCAGTGACATGCTTTTCCAGTCGTGATCCCAACGGGTGTGTTAGCAATTCATTCACAGTCAAGAGTTACACAAAATGGCTTTTTCAAAGCAAGGCTAGAGGGTCACCTGTAATAGAAAATAATGAGTTTCTGAATTCATGTGTTTATCTGAATTTCTGTATAGTCAACTAATCGACATTTAACACACACTTTATGTTCCAAGTGGTTTAGTCACACAGCAAATCCATTCCTTCAAAATGGGACATTAAGATTAAGAAGCTAAAAAGTTATTCTGATTGGTCTTTGGTAACAAAAGTGTTTCAAACATAACTTGGAGTCTTTACAAAACCCCCACCTCCTCTTTCTCCCCACGCCCCTCCACCTGCACCCTACCGCGCCCCACACTTGACAGTAATGCTTTAGCCTAAGTCTGGATATTTCTGTGAATGACTATGAAAGAATGCCTCAAAAAGTCACCCAAATGGCCAACCCATTTGGGAGTTTTCCAGAATCGTGCAGAACAGGGAAAAGTTTGGAGTCTGTTTCCAAACTCTAAATGCCCACGAGGCTTATCTGGTGGTTCTGATCCAATATTCTCTTCCCCAGAATGACCAAAGTAACAATTTCAGTGCAAATCCAGGACAAAAGAGTCAGAAGTAAGTTCTGGAATGTCAATTAAGTTCCACTGTAAGTTGGTCAATGCATTCTTTGGAAGTTTCCTAGCCACGAGGCTATTATTAATTAGATAGTGGGATACAGAGTCTAGAATGTAACAACCAGAAATCAAGTCTACCATGACACTTCCTTTCACAATCCTGATTCTTCTATTCTTTCTGACCCCTAACTTTCTACAAGCTGGGGGAGAGAAAACAAAAAAACAAAAACGCAAAAGTCATGCAAGCTTGCAGTTCTCCAGCCCACAGCTGGATTTTCTATCAATATGCCAGCAGTCCCACACACTTCAGGCAGTCAATGCAGTTCTAAGAATTTTTTTTTTCATTTTGGTTTGGCTTGTTTTGGTTTAATATTAGACCAAACCACATCACCCTCATGCACCATAGGCAGAGGAAGCCCACACTTTCTCTTAAATCAGCTCCAAACTCATTTCCTGGCCCAGCAAGCCCGCATGGCCCATGCAGGGAAGCAAGAAAGGCTTTCTGAGAGTGGTGCCTGTGGTTTGGGGGTTTTTGGTTGTTGTTGTTGGTTTGGGTTTTTTTTTTTTTTCTTTTGGTTTTTTTTCCTTTATTTCTTTTTTTTAAAAAAAAAAAAAAAAACGTTGACAATATCCTTTTACCCATAAACACCCTCCCCTCTCCCCTACTTGCACACGCCGTTCCCTCCCCCGCCCATTCGAGCCCGAGGGGGCGGAGGCGGGGGCGAAAGGGCCGCCGGGGATTCAAAACCCTGCCCTCACAAAAGACAAACATAAATAACACCAACTTGAGAGGCAGCCGATTCCCAAGCCCGGTTCGGGACGCAATCCCTCGGCCCCGGGGCAGGGCCGGGAGGGCAGGTAACACCAAGCGCTACGGCAGGAGGTCGCAGTCTAGCTTTGTGCCAGGAAGCACCTGAAGTCCTAACACATTGGCTGCGGCTCCCGGCGGCTGCCAGGCGGATCCCAGTGTGTGGCACCGGGAAGAGCCCAGCTCCCGGGCCACATTAGGCAGAGCGAGCAAAGGCGAGGGTGATGATGACAAAAGCCTCTCTTTTTCCTCCCAGTGTGCCGGGAAACAATAGATCCCACGGATCACGCCTCGGCCCCTCACCCCGGCGCTCCCGACCGCAGCCCACCCCCACCGCCCGCGGGTCCGCCTTTGTGCACGCTGCCGCGTCCCCGCGCGCCCGCCGCCGCCCGCCACCCGCACGCCGCCCCCTTACCGAGCGGCCCGGCCAGGCGGGAGGTCGGACTCCTCCGGCGGCCCCCGCCCCCCGTGGCCGTGCGGGCTCGGCGCCGACCGTGTGCCCTCCACCCGCTCGTCACGGCGCGCAGCGCGCGGCGGCCGCCTGCACTCGCGCCTCGGCCCCCACGCGCGTCCTGCCCGCGCGGGGCGGCCCCGGGACGCGCGCTGCGCTCCCCCCCGCCATGGCGGCCCGGCCTGGGGCCCCGACGCGCTGGCACCCTCGGCTGCGGCCTGGGGCTGGGACGCCGCTCGGCCCACGTGCGGGGGTCCCCAAGCCGGGCCCTGCGGCCTGCGAGGCCCGGTGAAGTGGGGGTGACAGCCTCGGGGGATGAGGAAGGCCCGGGGTAACAGGTGCCTCACCTCGGCTGATGGGATTAACTCTAGGGCCGCAGAGAGAGGGAGCCCAGCAGCGAATTCCCAGGAGAGGGAGAGAGGGAGCCTCTGGCGGCCAACGAAGGGCGAAAAGCACCGGCCCGAGGCAAGGCCGCCCCACCCCCAAGACCGTGGATGAGAGGGGGCTCTGGGCCCAGGGCAAGGCCTGCACCCCTGGAGTCTGGTAGATGTGGGTTCCAGGGCTGGGTTTGCACTGTCTGATGATGTGGAACCCACAAAGGCTATAGTTAACTTGGTGACCCCAGGCATTTTGAGGCCTGGAAATGGCCTGGACTGGCCTAGAAGGCCAAGATCTAGGCCCTACTCTAGTGAGGCCTCCACATAGACGACCCAACTGGACCTCAAGGCCCCAATGCTAGAAGGAAGGGATGGAGAGGAATTTGGATTGTCTCCTTGTATAGTTTTCCAGTTCACACTCCCTAGGTTTGCCCTTTAATAAACTCTCAATACACCCTCTCCTCCCAAATACGTACCAAGTTACATACTTTTCTCCGATATACTAACTGAACCTTGATAGTCCATTTGACCAATATAGATCCCATGCAAAAGTTCTGTGGAGCAGAAATACAACTTTTGAAAAGACAAGAACAGGTGTCTTGCCACATATGTGTGAGGTGCACATGGAATCCCAACACAGACAGGAGAATTGAGTTTGAGAATAACCTGAATTAAAAGTTCAGCCTTTGTCTGGAGATGAAAAACAGCAGCAGGCCAGTAGTGGCTCAGTGGCTGACCTTTAATCCCAGCACGCACACTCAGGAGGCAGAGGCAGGGGGATCTCGGAGTTCGAGGCCGAGTGAATTCAAGTACAGCCAAGGACAGGAAGAGAAATGTCTGGGGTAGGGGCGGGAGTAACAACAGTTTGAAATTATATGTGTGTATAGAAAAAAAAAACAGCAAAATAGAACCACCCTCTTCATACAGGCGATCTAGAAAGAACAAAGCTGCCCAATAGTCCATAAAGCACTAAAAGATTGGATTTAAAATTTCTGTAGTACCGGTAGCCAGGCCAAGGGACAGGGGCATGACCTGACGCTGCCGCCGTTCGGGCTGACCTATTTCCTACTAGCTGGTACGGAGCAGACCTGGGGCTTATTAAAGGACATTTTAAAATAGGTCTTTAAGCACAGGGATGAGTAGAGAGAGCGCCGAGGGCAGTGTGAATGCTTATCCAGAGCACAGATGTGGGCTCCTCAGAGTATCTCTCTGTCCGCCAGCATATGCCAATGTGTACCACTTCTGAAACAAACCACTCATCGAAGTTTTGAAATTACTGTCTTCGCAGGGCCCCCAGAGGTGCCCTCCAAGTTTCAGTTGATATGGTAGAACTCTAGGTCTCTTGAATTTGGGGAGATAAGCTTTCTTTACTCTAAACAAGGTTAATAATCTTATTTGAGATCCCTAGGAAATGTCTGGAAAATGGGCTGCAGCCCTCCCGAGGTCATACGATGTCTAGCTTTAAGCCTGTTTCTTAGTTATTCTAACATAGGAGTGTGGGTGAAGGTGAGCGTGTGTGTGTCTGTAACTTGTCACGCAGATGTGACTAATTGTGCTGGTAGTCTTGCCTTTCACCTAGCAAGTGGCTTTAGCTCGGAGATGAATGTCTTCTTTCCACTCCATGTCCCATCTTTCTATCTTACCTTAGAATTGCCCTCAAGAATACCCTGTAAAACCCACCCTACCCCCAGTTTATTAAATAAAAATAGTACTGGACCATATATGTGTGTGTGTGTGTGCTCATTCTGCCATACCTAACCATGAAGTTTAATTTGTAAGTAAGCCGCAGTAAATTAGCAATTTAAAAAAAAACAGAGAAATGAAACAATATACTGGAGTAGTTAATTAAGACGAAGTATTTTCTAATAAAATATAATTACATCTTTAAAAGATTTATGTATAAGTATGTGTTTATGTGTCAAGAAATGGTATGTATACGTGAGTACGGACGTCCATGAAGGCCAGAAGTGGATCAGATCTCTTGGAACTGGAGTTACAGACAGTTGTGAGCCACCTGGTGTGGGTGCTGGGAACCGAACTCTGGTCCTGCGGAAGAACAATACAGGCACTTAGCCCCTGAGCCCTCTCTCCAGCCTGAAACATCACTGCACATTGCAGATGGGAAATGGAGGTTATGGCTTGTGCTGCATTCACAATCACATCGCTTAGGAAATACTGGCCAGAAAATGGCCAGGTCCACGCACAGAAAGAATCTGTGTGCTGCAGAAGCAAAAGAAACTCTGCAGCTACTTAATCCTATAGATCTGAGTCACAACCAGACATTTTTCTTTCCTTTTTAAGCATTGCCATATTCTCCGTCCTCACCAAGAATGTGGCATTCCCTGTCTGTGAAGTGGATACCACTTCTATAAGCATCAGCAGATGTAACTGGCAATGTGAGGGGGCTGTGGTTCCAGTCTCCACTGTGGGAAGAACATTTGTGCTGTCTGGGATAATCTAGTAGAAAAGTTTCTGTCATTTATTTGCAGCATGGAAACCAGGTTTTTGTGAGAATAACCTAAATAAATGCAGCATCTAATCACTGGATTCTGTCTGTAGAAGAGGAGGCAGAGTTGGAAAAAAAAAAAGCAGTCTTACACTTTTTTGCAAAACGATGAATCATACAGAAAAGGAACCTAAAGAATGGTTGGTTTGGGGTTTTATTTTCTGAAAATGTGAAATTTTGAAAAAGTCCATGCTGAGGGAATGACAGTTTTTTTTTTTTAACACAGTGCCTCTATGGAAAGGCTCTTGGATTCTCCATAATGGGCTCATATGTTTAATATCTGTCAGAATGTTTGAAGGGTCTACCAGTCTGCACTAATCTAATGCATGTGGTTGTTGAATACATTTTAGCCACAATAATCATAATGGAAAGACTAAGTAGCTACCCGTGGCTACAGGCCACCCTACTGGACAGAAACAGACATGGAACATTCCATCTCAGAATTCCCCATTGGGTAGCACTTTTCATACACGAAAGGCACACTGGTTTTATAAAGGTTTTTGTAGTTCAGCAGCTTATTGTTGTCAGAGGCATCTGTTTCACTTGTTGCATCTGGAAGGGGTGCTGCGAACTTCAGGGTTAGCATGTAAAGTATCCAAAATGGATCTGCAGTTGGGATTTGCATTTTTCATATCAAAAGACTTGTAGAAACCAAGTATGGTGTGCATCCTAGCATGGGGCTGGGGAGTGGTGAAGGAGGATAGTGTTCAAAGCTAGCTTGGGTAGCTACAGAGCAAGACCCTGGATCAAAATAACAAGATAAAAAAACACAGAATATTGTGAGCTACTTTCCTTTTGCACCCAATAATACACCAACTGGAAGAAATGACTACATGATCAGAGGGGCCAAGAAGCAAGCAGCTGACCTTCCTATTTTGGCCAGAGACCCAGCAAGAGAGCATCTCTCCAGCCATCCCAAACCAAAAAGACCATGTAACAACCTGTCCCTCCCTACTCCTTCCTGTGTATCTCTCATCTGTCTTCCTAGCTTTTTCATACTCTTTATGGCTAATTCCTGTCAACTAGTTGCTGGCTCTGTCACCAGATCCAAGGTTGATTTTGTTAACACAGTCTCGGATTTTGCAGTGAGATCAAATATCCCCCCAACACTTCACCTTAAGAATCATTTGTTACTTTAAGAGGTGCACAAATGGGAGAAACACATCACTTCTTCCTAGCTAGTGTCAAATTGAGATTCAAATTGAAGGCATTTTAGTGCAACTCATATGCAAGCTTTCTTTTTACTCTAAAGATACTAAGTCGTCAAGCAGTGTGATAGCATCACCCTTCTCTACACAAGAAGGGGGAGATAACGAGGGAAGGCACTCCTAGGTGAAAGAACTAGAAGAAAGGAATTGACAAATGACAGGATTTCGGTCATTTCTATTCTGTTGGTTATCCTTGGTGAATTAACTATTAAAATAAATAAACAGTTCTATTTGTCTGCAAATAATCAAGGGTTTTTTGCAAATTTATTCTATTCCAATACAGTTCAAATAAAAACTCCTTGCCCCACTTTGTTCAGAATTCACATTAGCAGCATGCATTTTAATAAACTCTAACACTAAGTTTGTATATATACTTGTCAGGTTTTAGAAATCATTTAACAATAAAGTTGCTCTGAATTTCTTAGTATACCTTCCACAGTTTTCTTCTGTCATTTAGTTTGTTTGGCTGGTTAGTGCTTTTTATTTTGCTAAAACCATGCTGCTCTCTGAATCTCAGGCTAGCCTTTTGCCTCGGCCTCCCCTGTGTTGGGATGCTAGGTCTGATATTGTGTGCTACCATACTAGACTTCCATGGTACTGTGCTGTGCTTTGCTTTGCTTGATACTGGGTTTTGCTCTATAGCCTGGCTGATCTGACGCTAAGTAGTCGAGGTTGGCCTAGAGCTCACAGTAATCTTCCTTCAACATCCCGCGTGCTGAGATTACATGCTAGCATGCCTGAGCCCACAGGATTTTAGCAGCTGTAATTGTAATTTCTACTGAAGACTTTTACCAAGTACTCCCATGCCCACATACCCTTTCTTCAGTATTAGGTACTGAACTCAGGGATTTGAACATGCAAGGCAGTTCTCTACCATTAACATACATCCTCAATTCTTTTTCTTATTTTATTTTGTGGCAGGGTCTCACTAAATTGCCTGGGCTTCATTTACCATTATTTTAAGACATTATTTCTAATGAAGGATGAAAATATAATAATGCCATACATGATTATATATCATTTAATGTCTGAATTATACACATGGTAAATATTTAGTTGACTCTCTCATTCTGGTCCTGGGGCAGCCCTTGATACTGTTAGTATATCTGGGAATGTTATTGCTCTTAGAAAGCTGGAATTTTCTTGAATACACTGGTATGTGTAGTAAATTCTGAATACCTAGGAGGAGCATATGCTGTCTATCTAGACTTATTTGTGTTATTGGAAGAAAAAATACTTCCAACAAAATTATAAGACTTTAGATTTCTAAATATACATATATATATATATATATATATATATATATATATATATATATATGAGGTAAAAGTCATCTGGAGAATTCTGCTGCCTTGTTTTAATTGAGCAGAACACTGTTAAATTCTAGGCTTGAATTGTTCTATAAAGCATAATATTCTGGGCACAACAGTCCCAAATAAAATGAAGGAGTGTTACCAATGCTAGTGAACATGGGTAGTTTACAGAGAGCTTTAGCTATCTCAACTAGATCCACACTCTGGGGTCGACTGATGTAACTTTGGTTCTGTTTATTCCCTGGACCCCAATCCAGAGGTCTAGTTCTTATACAAGGACACTTTTAAATGAAATGCTGGGTGCTGGTGGTACTGCTTCCCGTGAAACGTAAGACAGAATGTTGACTTTGCCATACTGAATTTTGTCACTGTTGTTCCTAAGACCCAGTTCTTACTGTGCAGCCCATGTGATCCTGGAACTTGTGATCCTCCTGCCTCCAGCTTCCTAGGGATCAGATTACAGGTCTGGGTCACCACAGCCAGCCTCATACTGAATTTTGTCAAAACATAAATAATAATTAAGTGTCTTATTTCCTTTGTTTATAGAAAAGTGGCATAATAAACAGTTGAAAACTATCAGTTTCATCCTCAGCAGAAATCAAATTTGTAATTTATGATACTGAGAATAGAATGCAATAGGAGAGGTGAAGCTGAGTTGATATGAGTTAAGCTTATTTTTGATTTTTAAGTTCCGTGGTTGTAAAAATTAAGTAAATAGAATAAAAATAATCTTTTCCCAAGAATATAAACGTGACCCAATGTAGTCTTAGGGGAAGGAAGATGAACTTAGGAACTGTAAAAGGCTTTACTCTGTTCTAGGACCTAAATAATGTGATTTCATTGTTACAGAGCTTGGATCATTTGCTTATAATAGATCACGTATGTGTACATACAGTGTGTTCTTATAATGAATCATGTATGTGTGCATACAGTGTGCTCTAATGTAAGTTATGCTAGGTGTTCATATTTTCCAAATTCAGAAGTCTCATCTCAAGAGCCTGAAAAATTAAGCAAGGACAGCAAATACCAAATAATAGGCTATCGCATGATCTCCCAAAGGAGAGTGGGATCAAGGCCAAATGAGATGCTTAGATGTAAATAAATAGTCATTCATCGTATAATGTAGTTGAGCCTAAGAGAAGCACATGCTCCTGGGAAAAATCTCACACAGAGCTTCAGTTTGACAGTGGGTACTGTAGGACGAGTGCTGACCCAGAAACCCACACGTTTACCTAGATCTTAGTTTTCAAAATACGCGTGCATTATCATCACTCATTAAAGTTGTTCTTACCGCTTCTGTGAGATTTTCAGGTCACAAGGTTATTATTGATTTATTTTGCTTTAAATGAAATTATCTCCAATTATGGAAGATACGACATCTCGGCAACATAGTTGGTACATAAAGCCTAAAGATGTAAGCCAGTGGACACAGGTGGTGGGAAAGCAGAAAGAATGTAGACTATTGCGGAAGAAGAAGGGGACAAGAAGAGGAGCATGGAAGACAGGGAGTGGGGGAGCATGTATAGCACAGGGGAGACCAGCAAACACACAATCACATATATGTGCCAAATGCCTTGGTGAAACTCATTTCTTTGTATGCTAACTGAAAAGTTAATCAAGTAGGAGAAGAGGATGAGGAGGAAGAGAAGATAAAGAAGAAGAGGAAGAGGAAGAAGAAAGGAAGGGCTGGCCAGATGTCGCAAGTGAATAAAGACACCTGTCTTCAATCCTAAAGACCTGAGCTGAGTTGGCAGAACCCACATGCTGGAAGAAGAGACCCAACTCCTGCAAGCTGTTCTCTGACTTCTGCAAATGCACCATGAGATACATCTGCAACCCCAACACACTAACACACACACACACAAACTACATAAATATAATTTTAGATTTTAATGAAAATACTAAATTTATTTAAAACATAAATAAATATTAAATCCAAACAATCCAAAACTCAGCAAGAGACAAATAAAAATAGCATTCAATGTTTCTAATAGATGTCTAACTTCTAAAGTTACTAAAAAAAAACCCACACAACTTATTTTTCAATAATTTTTATGAGATCTATAAATTTATATAAAATAAATTACCTTCTATATTAGATCAAAATAAACCAACTTTATGGCCTGTAGCATATCTACTCAGTAAGTTAGTAATTACCCTCTTTGTTCCTCATTCATAAGAAGCTTATTTGTGTTTAATTCTCTGTCATAGAAAGTTTAATTATCAGTATTTAATTCACTAGAGTATATTAGTTTGATAACTTAATAGTAAACACAAACTTTCTTCATCTTTCAGAAGGATGCATGGGAAGCAATATAGAGAGAAAACATAATTGGGCCTGGAAAAACAGTCCAATGCTGGGCTTGCAGAAAACCCAAGTTTAATTCCCAACACCCTTAACAGGCAGTTCACAATGGCCTATAACACCAGCTCCGTTTTCTGGCCTCCAAGGGCAAAGCGCACACCCACACACATTTAAAAACAGAAATAATCTTTCTCTTTCAGTGCTTCATGCTTTCCCCCAAAGGACCCAGGCTTGGTTCCTAACACCCACACCGGGAAGTTCACAACTACCTGTAATCCCAAGGATCTGACACCATTGTCTAGTCTCCACAGGTACTCACGCACACAGCATATATACACAGATACAGATGCAGGCATACGCACAACACACCACACACATACACACACACAAATAATAGTTCTCAGAACATTAATTAATTAAGCCAGTTGTGGCGATTTACATGTCTAATCCCAGTACTTGGGAACCGAAGGTAGGAGGACCAGGAGATCAAGGCAGACCTGGGATACTATGGGGTGAAAATCAAACTCACTTAGAGGGATTAAACAGATTCAAACTCCAGAGTCCTCTACCAGTTCATCCCATGAAAGTCTTCGCAGTGAGAACTAGTTCACTCTGAAGGGTTCTCTTTGAGAAACAAAAACTCGGCAATGGAACTGATATTGGAGTCTCTGGTTGGTACCATTTGGCAAGCCTAGGGCTGTCATAAATATGAAGGTGCTTGTGAGACCGTGAGATGGGGGGGTCAGAAACCATGATGGCGCCACTTTCCGTGATCCGGATGAACTGACAGCTTTTGTAATCACTCTCCTGATGACCTCTCTTCCTTGATCCAAAGAGAGGATAGAAAAATAAAGGGGGCAAAAGAACAAAAGAAAAACTTAGGCAATATAATATATAAAAATAGTTCTGAAGTTAAGCAGCTCCAGATATTTCTCTAAATTCCAGACTATGCAAAAAGAATTTTAGTCTCTTTGAACTGATTTAAATCAGAGAGGATAGTCATTTTACTTACTGCTTCCATTGGTGTTCAGAAAACTCCAGAAGAACTGGTGAAAATGTCTCTAATTCCAACAGGAGATGAAGATGCTGTAGAGTCAATCAGTCATGCATTGAGAACGTTGGTGAAAGATCATTAAAAAAACATGTAGAAGAATGACCTCCATAGAACTAGGAAACATGTAGAAGAATGACCTCCATAGAACTAGGAAACATGTAGAAGAATGACCTCCATAGAACTAGGAAACAAAAGCATGGTAATGCTCTACCCAAATCCTTAAAGGTGACACCAATTAGACATGAGAGCCATGGCAAAGAAAAAGATTTTTAAAAAATACATATTTTAAAATGTTGAAATTAGCATGCAAATGAAGTCCAAGATGGCTTCTTTTCCAGTAACAAAGAGTTCACCTGTCTGCAAAAAAATTATTCTGCATTTTTATCAAATATCAACAATTTTTTAAAAGAAACTGTGGTATTTTGAATAGGAATGTCCCTATAGGTTCATGTATTTAAATGCTTAGGAAGTTGCACTATTTGAAAAGATTCGGAGGAAGTGCATCACTGGGAGGTTTTAAGATCCCAAACCAGACCCAGTGTCTCTTCCTGCTGCCTGGGAATCTGGATGTAGAACTCTCAGATCCTTCTCCAGCACAGGTCTGCCTGAGTGACACTATGTTTCCCATCATACTGATAATGGATGAAACCTCTGAAACTATAACTAAACCCCAATTAAATGCTTTCCTTTGTAAAGTTACCTTGTCTCGTCATGGTGACAGAGCAATGACTGAGACAACAACAGTACTTAAGCTGGAGATTGGGTTCATTTGATAGATTGCTTACCTGCAAGTACAAAACCCTGTCTTCAACCCTTCTACTCCTTTAATAGGCCATGGCGGCATTAATAACTACACAGAGGCCTATAATCTCAGCACTAGGGAGATAAAAGCAGGACATACCTATAATACCAGCAGCACTGGGGAGGTAAAATTCAAGGTCATCCTTGGCCACATGGTGAGCTTAATGCCATCATGGGATGTACAAGATCATGTTTTACACACACACACACACACACACACACACACACACAAAGTGCCAAAGTAAAAACAACAAAAAGAATCTGTTACCACTAAAATTCCAACCTTGCATATTTATCTACTGAAGCCTAATGTTCTTATCTCAACAGCAGACAATAGTACTTCTGAATCAAGAATGAATCCCATCTGAATCAAGAATGAATCCCATCTTTATTTCTGAACATATCCACCATCTCTGGATATAATATGCTGCAGTATTGTTCATAAAAATGACTAAAGAAGACCTATGAAAATGTATTAAATGATGAATAAAATGTAGGAGATCTGCACAGTGAGCTATTGGGCATAAGAGAAAGTTGATAACTGCTGTAATACCACAACATAGACAAGGACTAGAGGCATTGTGCTGTGCTAAAGAAGCCTCATGGCCATGTGTCACCCGATGCCATTCACATAACATGTCAAGAAAACATAAGCCTACACAGACAAAATTGTATTGCTCTGTGTAACCTGATCTCTCAGAAGTGTAGATCTTCTTTACCTTAGAACAACACAGCAATGCTCATGAATGACACCATTTTGAGTTGCATTCTGGTCTGCTGTGGTCTAACTTCAGGAGTATAAACTAAAGCAATGGGACCTAGCATTTTTCTTAGCTTCTCTAAGATGAAGAGTGTTTGTGCTACTCTGATTTATCACCATCTGGAGTGTCCACTTTCACCACATCATACGTTGACTATAAAAATGCCTAGGATCAGGTCAAAGAGATGGCTCAGTGGATTAAGTTTCTTGCCACCAAGTCTGATCACCTCAGCTCATCATCAAGTCCCATGTGGTGAAACCAGCTCCTAAAAGATGACCTCTGACCTTCACAGCCTACCAGAAGCACACACACACACACACACACACACACCTAGAATTATATACATTTCCTTGAATTTTTCACTCTTCTAGCAAAAGACTATTTGATACTCAGCACAAAGGCACATACAAACTGAAAAAGTTTTGAGAAGGTATGGTACACAAAGAAGACTTTCATTGTGGTTGTCAGTGAGATAAGAGCCAGGAGTTGGTACATAGCACTCACCAGGGCCCCTACGAACCAAGCAAACTAAAATGCAATTGCTTAAAGAGCCAGATGAACAGTGTTCTCATTTTAGCGGGTCGTATTTTGCTCAACTAAGACTCTACAGGACTCAATGTATTTTTCCTCTGAGTATCAAGAAATGTCTACCATTGTACAAATTCAGTACCAGCACCATCCCTGACTCCCAGGTCCACCTGAAATAAAATCCGTCAGTCCATAAGCAAATGTAGAGCTAGTACAATAATAATTCCTATTATTTAGAATCAACTTTCTGCCACTAAATGTTTCTTTTCAGGTACTATATGTATGAGTCAAGGCCAATTCATATTACAGTTCAAGATTTGTTAAGCTATTTATAAGTGGAATCATTCACATTCTTTCCATTGTTGAGAGTTTACATAGAAAAAAACCAACAAAAATTAGACCTGAAGAATGTGCTTGTATCTATGTGAGAGAACACTAGGATAATAATTTCATTCTCTGCTGAGTTTATAAATGGTTGTAAACTGAAGATATCTATACCTTGTATAAGGTATTCTTTCTTGAAATATAATCACTACATTAATATATAACAAAGTAAGTAATTCTTAGCCTGATTTCACACATTAGAAATTTAGAAGGCAATATGTGAGGTACCCCAGACAGATAATCTCTGTAAATACCTAGCTATGTTTGTTATTTTGCATTTATCTTCTAAAATGCCTCAGAGACAATTTTTTTCTCTACATAAATAAAATAATGAATTTATTGGTCAATATGTCTGAGTTTTAAACAAGTATGTCACAAATTTGCAGCTAAGCATGTCAAACCTCAAGGCAAATTCCTAAGACTTCTCAATAATGACAATTTTTACACATTTTGGAAATAAAATTGGGCATTTAGGAACAATCTACAATATAATTGCTAGTCACGTGATATGGAAATTTAAGGGAATGAATATACTTTTTTTGTTTGGTCTTTTTTTGTTTTTGGTTTTTTAACACACAGGTACTCTGTGTAGCCCTAGCTGTCCTGGAACCCACTTTGTAGACCAGGCTGGCCTATAGCTCACCAAGAGCGGCCTGCCTCTGCTATGAGTGCTGGGATTAAAGGCGTACACCACCACCACCCAGGGTATGTACTTTCATTAAGTAGTTCAATGACTGCATTTGAGGCTAGTTCATACCAAAAGAAGCATTTCAAGTGGGAGCTTTTGGTATTCTTTGGGAAGGGGCAAGACTCTTTTGGCTATATGAATTATGTGTGTTGAGTTTGTCTTATTGTCTTTTAGTTATACCTTAATTTTGTCACAGTTACATGTTAACAGTATATGGAGGCTTAAAATTATGAGCTTATTTCCACGTTGACCAAAGGTCAGAGAGTTGGGGCTTACCTCTAGTTCCTTCAAGGTTATTGTGCTTCTACCTCAAACAAAGGCCCCACCTAGATGTTGAGCAGGGAATTCTGCTCTCTCAAGGGTATTGTCAAGTGCCAGACCTTGTGCTCCAGGAATAGAGAAGTAGATCTGTTCCTACCTCAAACAAGAGTCTAAAGATCCAATTAAGTTTCAGTTACCTTTACGGAGATAACATTGCATTCCACCCAGAGAGTGGTTTGCCTACAGAATGTTTTTGTCTAGGGTATGAGCATGACTTGTTTTGTTCTGGCAACAGAATGTTTAACTGTGAATGTAGCCCTGACTTTCAACTGCTATGTTCAATTCCATTTATCATGTTAATGGAGTCTCTTGTCTTAGTTCTACCTTTTGGTGTCACGGGTCTTTAAGCAGTTGGAAATTAAATGTGGGCGAATTTTCAGTATTCACTGGAATTCCTTCTCAATACTATCCTATGTTTCTCTATCCTATTATTTTCATTTGTGTCTTCGTATTCTTTACTGTATTTCTAATCCCCACGCCCTTACCATGGTGAGAGGTATTTTTGTCAAGGCTGGTCCCCAACAACAATGTTCATCATTTACTATGGAAAATGTTTTCCAGGTTATTGAGATGGCTCAGAGGTTCTTCTGACCTGACTGTTCTTTTAGAGGTCCCAGGTTTTAGAGGAGCCGCATGATGGCTCCTAACCATCTGTAATTCCAGTTCTAGGGTATCCAATGCCTTTCTCTGGCCTCTGAAGACACCAGGCACACATGTGGTGGACAGACATACATGCAGGCAAAGCATCCATACATATGAAATTAATTTTTTTTAAAAAAAATTAAATAAAAGAATCAGATGGTGGTAGTGTATTCCTTTAATCCCAGCACTCGGGAGGAAGAGGCAGACAGATCTCTGAGAGTTTGAGGCCAGCCTGGTCTACAGAGTTAGTTCTAGGACAGGCTCTAAAGCAGTAAAGAGAAACCCTGTCTCAAAAAACAAAAAAAAAAAATTAAATAAGTATTTTGAAAATAAATCTCATTGTAATGTTGTAGTTGATACAGACAAGCGTCATTGTACAGTTGAACTCACTCCTTGTACTAATCGGTACATAACAGGTAACACATAACTTTGCTATGAAGCCAGTTTTTGTTGTTGCATGTTCACTTTTAAAACTGTGAACGAGATGCTGGAGAGATAGTTCAGCAGCCAAGAACACAGATACTTCTTATCCAGAGGATCTGAACACCATTCCAGGATTATGCTTTTCTGACCTTCACCGTCACTGTGCACACACACATACATGCATGGATAATCAAAAAATATAATTTTTTGAAGTGTCAAGTCACCATGAGAAGAAAACTTAATCTGGAGGCCTCATATTTCCAAATTTTAAAACTTGTAAAGCTACAGAAATCAAAATACTGCAGTACCAACAAAATACATTGACCAAGAGAACCAAATGAATAATAAATGAAACCACAAAATAATCTTTCTTGTGTCAAGTTATATATTTACTAATTATAATTTAAACAGAGTCTCACTGTACAGCATGGACTGACCCCAAACTCATTATGTAGACCAGGCAACCTCAAACTAACAGAGATCCTCCTGCCTTTCACTACTAGGGGAAAATTTTTATCTTCTACTACATGCAAAAATTAACTTCCAATAGATCAAAGACCTAAACATGACCTGTGACATGATGTGGAGGAAAAATGGAACTACGTCTTCTGCTGCTGAACATGACAGTGCTTCCTTGGGCATAAATCTAAAAGTACAAACAAAAGAAAGAACAAAGTTAGTCAAATAGGGAAACAAATAGGACTATATCAAAGTTTAAAACTTATTACAAAAAAGGATACAATTAGCAAAATGAAAAACAAACTATGAAATCAGAGAAAAGGCTTTACACTGTATATTTAGTGAAGTAAGTGTTGATGCCCAAAGTACATAAAGAACTGTAACCCAAAAAAAGAAAAAGCTCAATTTAAGTTTAAACTACTAACGACTTGAATCAGCATGTCTCCAGGGAAGGTTAAAAAGAAAAATGTCACCAATAAGCTTATGAAAAATGTTCACCACTGGTAATCATGGAGAAATAGATATCTATGCATAAAGGTATCTCCTCAAATCTTCCAGAGCAGCCATATTAAAAGAATGATAAGATAAGATAAAATAAATAAGATAAAACAAACCCAGAAAATACCAAGTACTTTTAAATATGCAGAAGTGAATTTTCTGCATATGTGGTGTGAATATGGTCCATCAAGAAGAAAATATACTTCTGAGTATATTTTCAAAAGTTGGTTCACAGGAGATTCTTGTATACCCATGTACATATCAGCATTATTTACAAAAATATAAATTACAAAAAAGATAACAAAAAAAGATAAATAATAAATGCCTAACTATAGATGAATTATCAAAGAAAATGTGATATACACATATAGCTGAGTCTTATTCAGCCTTACAGACAGAAAGAAGAAAATCCTGGTATATGATGCCAGCTGTGGAAGAACCACAATGGCATTATACCAAGTATAATAGGAGAGGATTACAGAGACAGACCCTAGAACTCCCTTCTTTTCTTTTTCCTTTCTTCCTTCTTTGCTCTGTACTCCTCCCTTTCTTCCTTCCTTCTTCCTTTCTTGTTCTCTTTCTCCCTTTCTTCTCCCTCTTTCTTCTTCTTGAGACATGGTCTCTACAACTCCTGATCCCCTTGCTTTCACCAACTTCATGCTGGGATTGGAAATGTGCACCACCATTCCATGCTTACAACGTGTCACCTCTATAAAATATCTAAAACAGCAGAACTGTAGAATAGTGGTGGGCTGGGAATCCAGCATGTGGACGGCAGAGTTGTTCAATGGTGTAGAGTTTCAGTTTTATTTTTTTCCTTCTTTCTTTTTTTATTATTACTTAAAAAATACCAATCCAAATTCCCACTCCCTCCCCTCCTTCCAGTCACCCTTGCTCTCCCTCCACAGACCCCCCCACACCCCTCCAACCCTAAAAGAGTGCCATGCACCCTGCCCTGTGGAAAGTCCGAGGCCCTCCCTACTATATCTATGTTGAGCAAGGTTTACATCCAAAGAGAATAAGATCCCATGAAGCCAGTATATGAAAGTAGAGACAAATCCCAGTGTCACTATTAGTGGCCCCTCAGTCTTCCCCAGCTGTCAACCCCCTTCAGAGGGGCTTGGTTGTTCCCATGCTCATTCACTCCCAGTTCAGCTGGAGTTGGTGAGCTCCCATTAGCTCAAGCAAACTGTCTCTGTAGATGTACCCCTCATGGTCTTGAATTCTTTGCTCATACTCTCACTCCTTCCACTCTCCAACTGGATCTTGGGAGTTCAGTACAGTGCCCCGATGTGGGTCATTGCCTCTGTTTCTGTCTGTTGTTGGATGAACATCTATGGTGATATTTAAAATAATCATCAGCCTGACTACAGGGTAAGGTCAGTTCAGAAACCCTCTCCTCTATTGCTTAGGGTCTTACTGGGGTCATCCCTGTCGGTTCCTGGGCATTTTTCTAGAGCCAGGTTTCTTGCTAACCCCATAATGGCTCCCTAATAAAGATATCTCTTTCCTTGTTCTCATATCTGTCCTTCCTCCATCTCGGGTATCCCATTCCCTCAGGTTCTCCTCAACACCCCTTCTCACATTTCTTTTACCCTCTGTGCCCTGCTTCCAAATTTTTGTCTGATTCTAACTTCCAGGTGGGTCTATATATGTTTTTCTTTGTGATAACTAAGATGTTATTACTTAGTTTCTCAAGGATCCTGAACTATAGGCTCGTTGCCCTTTGTTTATGACTGGTATCCACTTATGAGTGAGTACATACCATATTCGTATTTTTGGGTCTGGGTTCCCTCACTCAGGATAATGTTTTCTAATTCCATCCATTTGCATGCAAAATTCAAGATGTCATTATTTTTTACTGCTGAGTAGTACTCTGATGTGCCACACTTTTGTTATCCATTCTTCAGTTGAGGAACATCCAGGCTGTTTCCAGGTTCTGGCTATTACAAATAATGTTGTTATGAACATAGTTGAACAAATGCTTCTTGTAGTATGATTGATCATCTTTTGGGTATATTCCCAAGAGTAGAATTGCTGATCCTGAGGTAGGTTGACTCCCAGTTTTCTGAGAAACCGCCACACTGATTTCCAAAGTGGTTGCACAAGTTTGCATTCCCACCAGCAATGGATGAGTGTTGCCATTGCTCCACAACCTTTCCATCATAAGCTATCATTAGTGTTTTTGATTTTAGCCATTCTGACAAGTGTAAGATGGTATCTCAAAGTTGTTTTAATTTGCATTTCCCTGATAGCTAAGGAAGAAGAACATATCCTTAAGTATCTTTTGACCATTTGAATTTTTTCTGTTGAGAATTTTCTGTTTAGTTCAGTACACCACTTTTTAATTGGGTTATTTATAATTTTAATGTCTAATTTCTTATGTTCTTTATATATTTTGGAGATCAGTTCTTTGTCTGATGTGGGGTTAGTGACGATTTTTTTTTCCCATTCAGTAGGCTGCCTTTTTGTCTTAATGACGGTATCCTTTGCTTTACAGAAGCTTCTCAGTTTCAGGCGGTCCCATTTATTTATTGATGCTCTTATGGTCTGTGCTACTGGAGTTATATTTAAGAAGTGGTTTCCTGTGGCCCACGCATTAAAGACTACTTCCCACTTTCTCCTCTATCAGGTTCAGTGTGGTCGGATTTATATTGAGGTCTTTAATCCATTTGGACCTGAGTTTTGTGCATGGCGACAGATATGGATCTATTTTCATACTTCTACAGGTTGACTTCCAGTTATGCCAGCACCATTTGTTGAAGATGCTTTCTTTTTTCCATTGTATCTTTTTTGCTTTTTTGTAAAAAAATCAGGTGTTCCTAGGTGTGTGAATTAATATCCGGGTCTTCTATTCGATTCCATTGGTCAATGTCTCTGTTTTTATGCTAATACCAAGTTGTTTTCATTACTGTAGCTCTGTAATAGAGCTTGATGTCAGGGATGGTAATGCCTCCAGCAGTTCCTTTGTTATACAAGATTGTTTTGGCTCTTCTGGGTTCCTTGTTTTTCCATATAAAGTTGAGTATCATTCTTTCAAGGTCTGTGAAGAATTGTGTTGGGATATTGATGGGGATTGCATTGAAACTATAAATTGCCTTCGGTAAGATTGCCATTTTCACTATGTTGATCCTTCCCATCCAAGAGCATGGGAGATCTTTCCATTTTCTGTTATCTTCTTCAGTTTCTTTCTTCAAAAGCATAACGTTCTTGTCAAATAGGTCTTTCACGTCCTTTGTTAGTGTTACCCCAAGATATTTTATGTGATTTGTGGCTATTGGGAAAGGTGATGTTTCTCTGATTTCCCTTTAAGCTTCTTTATCTTTTGTGTATAGGAGGGCTACTGATTTTTTTTTAGTTGCTCTTGTATCCTGCCTCTTCACTGAAGGTATTTATCAGCTGTGGGAACTCTCTGGTAGAGTTTTTGGAGTCACTTATATACACTATCATATCATCTGCAAATAATGAAAGTTTAACTTCCTCCTTTTCAATTTGAATCCCCTTGATCTCTTTATGTTGTCTTATTGCTATTGCTAAAACTTCAAGCACTATATTGAAGAGGTATGGAGAGAGCGCACAGCTTTGTCTTGCTCTTGATTTTAGTGGAATCGCTTTGAGTTTCTCTCCATTTAGTTTGATGTTAGCTGTCAGCTTGCTGTATATTGCTTTTATTATATTTAGATATGATCCTTGTATCCCTAATTTCTCCAAGACCTTTATCATGAAGTGGTGTTGAATTTTGTCAAATGCTTTTTCTGCATCTAATGAGTTTCAGTTTTAAAGCTCTGTTGTATAGTAGTTTACAAATACAGCTGACATCACTGCACACTATACTTTAAAAAGATTAAGATGGTAAACTTTTTACGTTCCTTTTCTTTCTTCCCTCTTTTCCTCTCTCCCATCTCTCTCTCTTTTTTAATTTCCTTCTTCACATAATCTCAGATATCTCAGACTGTTCCCACACTAGCTATGTAGCTATGTAGCCAAAGATGACCTCAAACTAATGATCTTCCTGCTTTCATTTTCCCAGTACTAGGATTGTGGTGTGTCCCTTAATCCCTAGGCTAGGAGTTTGGAGCATAAGTGTTCTGCGGATTAAACCCGAGCCTTCATGCATGCTGGACAAGTATTTGACTAATATAGTAACATCCCTGGACCAAAGAAAATTAAATTTACATGTTTGATAGACCCTAGAGATTCATCAAAATCAAGGTTAATTGTTGGGGAAAGTAAGTTGTACATAAACAATTTTGCTGGATTTCACTTTTACAGTTTTACAAATGCTCCAGACGGTATGGAAATTGCATCCTTAATTTTTAAAAACACTTATTACTCGGTTGTGCTCTCAAATGAAAGTGCTGTCTACCTGGAAAGAACATAAATGTTAAGCTCTTTTACCTTGACCTTTGTGTTGATAAATGCATGTCTGACTTCTTACTTTCCTAATGCATGGCAAAAAGCCACATAATGATTTCTTCGTGATTTCAGGTGACATTTTGATTCTGACTCCTCCTCAATATATGGTTTTAACTGGCTCTGCATAGCTCAGACTTATCTCACCTCAGATGAAGTGAATATAGTCACATAGTTCTGCCAGAAAGCTGATCCCCTGAATTTGAGTCAGAGAACATTTGATTCCCATTTGAACTCTATAGGTAAGCACGTGGGTGATATGGGAGAGGAGAGGATGGGAGTGGGAGAGGACAGGCGAGGAAAGCATAAAGTGATAAACCATGTAGGCAGCATTCTGAAACTTTTTTTTGCCAAAATAATAGTTAGATTGATGTGTTCTGAAGGTAAGTAATTGTCAAAGTAGAAAGACAAATTTTTCTTGCATAAATTTAGGACTCGAGGAGTACATGGCCAACTTACTTCCTGGAGAAATGGACCACGGGACTATTTGTGCGCACAGCCAGGCTTTTCTCCCAGAAGTTATTGTTCTCAGTTTTTTAGGGGGGTGGGTAGTTCTTTGACCTTTGTCAGAAAACAACAGAACTTTACCAAAAAACACATGGTTTGAAAATAATAATGTTCCTCTGCAAGGTGAACTACTTGCAAAATATCTCCCTAGGTTTGTGCCCTGGTTGCCTAATTAGACAGTAAGTGTGTCAAACATTAGATGTTAGCAAGTATCTGTCAGATCTTTCAGATGGCAGCTACATCATATAGGGTTGGGCTGTTCTTAGACCATTAATTCTTGAAATAACTAAATGAAATGATCACGTTTGTGGGGGGTATTTTCTAGTTCACTAATAATAAAAATATTCTGTCAGGATATTTAATTTCCCTGTGTCTCTTGGAGACTGTTTACTGTACAAAACAAAGTGTATCATGCATGTCTGCTTTTACTGTACGTATACAAGGGATTAAATATACAATATGAATAACATAGATATGTACATATTTTAGAAGCAATTTTGTTTGTGCCTTAACTTCTTAAGTTCACGATGACTGAAACAAATAGTGAGCTGGAGCTATTGGTTGGCATAGTTGTCTCTACCAGCTCCTTTCCTGCCTTCCGTTCCCAGTGCCAGATACTCTGTTCCCCTTCCGCAAACACCCGTTGTACCTAACAGACATCAGCACAATATCTTAGGTGTTGGCATTTCTTCCCTTTCACCATCAAAATTTATCATCCTAAACTATTTGGTACCACAGCTGTAATATTAGTACTCTGGAGTTCAAGGTCATCCTCCACAATACACCAAATTCAAGACCAACCTCAGGTACTTGTGAACCTGTCTCAAGAAACAAACAACAACAGCAGCAGGAATAACAAAACCCCTTTCAAATCCAGCACATTGTCATAGAACAGAAAAGACTTTTCAGCTCTTGTTGCCAACATAAAGTTACCCATCAACTAATTGTTGGATTTTTAAAAGTTAGTTTTCTATAGGTCTCATCAATTACAACTGAACTTGAGGCCAATGTGCTTGCTGGATTACAATGAGTGCAACTCTTGGATAAGATTTGTAGTCTGTTGCTTGATGAAGGTTTATAGTTTTTATTGATTGCTTCTAGATTTGAGACTTTGCAAATATCATGAATGTTTAAGTCAGTGTTTTTTACAGGAGCAGAGTGGAAAGAATGGACACAAACCGCAAGGGGTCTAATCAGTAGGCTTACACAAATGGCCTGAGTAGAGCAGTCGTGACTGCATCACAGGAAAGAAGCCAAGCTTCCAGCAGTGGCTGAGCTGCATGAGACTGGATGTCTCAGTGGTCCCAATCTGATGCAGAGTCTGGAGGGCTCCTAGACAACTCTGTGTGTTCAGTCTATGTCGGAAGGTTAAAGAAGCTGACTCAATACCAGGAAAGAAACACTGTGGTGGCTGCAACAGAAGAGATAATGTTATAAGCAGGAGTGTTCATTCTTCTGGGTCTGGGTTACCTCACTCAAGATGTTTTTTTCTAGTTCTGTCCATTTACCTGCAAATTTCAAGATGTCATTGGGTTTTTTTTGTTGTTGTTGTTTGTTTATTTGTTTTGTTTGTTTTTAATCACTGAGTAGTAAGTACTCCATTGTATGAATGTACATTTTCTTTACCCAGTCTTCAGCTGAGAAGCATCTAGGTTGTTTCCAGGTTGTGGTTATTACAAATAATGCTGCTATAAACATAATTGAGCAAGTGTTTTTGTAGTAAGAGTGTGCATCCTTTGGGTAAATGCCCAAGAGTGGTACTGCTGGGTCTTGAGATAGACTGATTCCCAATTTTCTGAGAAACCACTGTAACTGATTTCCAAAATGGTTGTACAAGTTTGCACTCCCACCAGCAATGGATGAGTGTTCACCTTACTCCACGTCCTCTACAGCATAAACTTTCATTAGTGTTTTTGATCTTAGCCATTCTTACAGGTGTAAGATAGTTTCTCAAGAGTTGTTTTGATATGCATTTCCTTGATAGCGGAGAATGTTGAGCAGTTCCCTAAGTGGTTTTCAGCCATTTGAGATTCCTCTCTTGAAAATCTTTTGTTCAGATCTGTACCACATTTTTAAATTGGCTTATTTGATATTTTGATATCTAGTTTCTTAAGTTCTTTGTATATTTTGGAAATCAACCCTCTGTCACATGTGGTGTTGGTGAAGACTTTTTCCCATTCTGTAGGCTGCTGTTTTTTCTTGTTTACCATGTCCTTTGCTTTACAGAAGCTTCTCAGTTTCAGGAGGTCCCATTTGTCAAGTTGGGAGCATAGGCCCCAGCCCCTAGCACCTATCCCAGCCCCCAGGCCTGGTCTGGACTCCAAATCCCAGCAGGCTAGGTCCTGACCCCTCCCTGGGGGTGGGATCAGGACCACTCCCCAGGGTATTTAAGTGATCCCCCAAAAGAGGAACATGAGGTCTCCCTTTCTTCCTCCTGGGGGTCACATTCCTGCAGCTTCCCGGTTCCTGCTCGGGACCACCCAAGAGCACAGATCTCCCATTAAACCTGGATATTTCTTAATTTGGCTTGTTTTGATTTGGCTTGATTGGGAATTTTGCATTGTCAGGGAGCTAATATTAGAAAATATTCCTAACATTTTGGAGGTCCCACTGAGATAGGACAGGCCCTTTCCACGTGTCAGGCCATGTGGAAACTGAAAGTCTACAGTTCGAGCTCTCTATGCCACGCTTAAAACCGGCTTCTGGGCTACAGCGGCTGCATCTTTGTGAGTCCCTTTTCTTGTCTATGCTATAGGGTTTTGGGGAGACCCATTTGTACTTATTTTTGTTGTTTTTTTGATTCCCGCTGAAGTCGTGAGCTCATGCTGGGAATTTGAGTCAGGTTGCGGTCAATCCCATGGGATCGGGCTTGGCTGAGGCAGAGATCTGTCTGTCCTGGGACGCTGCGCATTCAATCTTCGCAGCCCCTTTTGGACCTCAGAGCCATTTTGGAGGACACTCTGAAATGGACTTAGGCCACGTGGTTGGGCACAGAGTCTAAATGGGCACTTACAGTTCAAAGCCAGGTCTGCTGTTGCCCCTGTAAGCCTCTTACAAAAATCTTTTTAAATTGAGCCTGTCTGTTACAAATAAACAGAGCTTACATATATATGTCCATGGTTTTTGGCCTCTGCGTTCTCACCCCTCCCCTCTTAGCCAGTGTCTCACAGCACCAGAGGCACTGGCCCCTCCCCCACTCTCTCAAGCCCACACTTCCCAACCCCCTTCTGTAGAGCAACATTCTTTCCCCTCCCTTTTCCACTTCTGAGGTTCAAGGTCAACTTCCACCTTCCCCTCCCCCTCCTACCTCACTGCTCCACTCCTGGACCCCCTCTGCTACTGGGCTAGTCCCTCCCCTGCTCCCTTTTCTCTTCCAAATCTCTCTCAGGTAGAAAAGCGGCTAGGTTCCTTTTCTACTAATCATTCTGCTTCCTCAGTCAGTACCAGATATTAGGAAAGAGTTAAAAAACAAAACAAAAAAAAAAGGTTGGGGATGGTCCCCAAACTCCTAACAGGAATTGGTGAAAATGGCCTTTAAAGTTTTTAATGCCTGAGAGGAGTCAGCTGAGTCTTCCCGACAGACAAAGCTACAACAATCTACAGGCCCAGGCCTTAGTAGCTGCCCTAAGGTCACAGGAAGGGGGACAAGGGAAGCCAACCGCAGGGCTCTATCAAGTGTGGCCTAAATGGGCACGTGGCACGATATTGCACTACACCTGCTCCGAGGTTGTGCCCTATCTGCCAGCAACCTGGACATTGGAAATCACAATGCCCCCATGCGGGCTTGTCCTATATGCCAAGCCATGGAGGTCCAGCCTCATCACCATTGGCAAGTGAAACGGTGCCAGCCTTCAAACGTCTCAGCCTTGCAGAGGTTTGATGCTGCCCAGATTTGGTATATCCCATAACCCTCTCCTAGCCTAGGGTCATGCTACAAGTGGTGGGTAAGTCCATTACTTTTATCTCACTGGGGCCTTAAGTTTCCCTCACCAGTTTCAGCTATGGGGGTAGACAGGACTCATTTCTCCCCACTTGAATCTTTGCCACTGCCCTACATTCTTGCAGAACATTTTTTCTCTCAATCTTTCTTAGCTGTAATGGCTTGCCGAGCACATTTACTGGGTGGAAATATCCTTAGCCACTTCCCCCAAGCTTTGTTCCACTTTTTAGAGCACCCCCATTTTCAAATTTATTTATTTATAATTTCCACCTCCTCCCATCCTCCCATTTCCCTCCCACTCTCTCCACTACCCCCCCCCCCCCGTTCTCCAGTCCTAAGAGAAGTCAGGGTGCCTGCCTTGTGGAGAGTCCAAGCCCCCCCCCAGGAAGGTGTGCATCCAAACAGACTAGGCTCTCAAAAAACCAGTATATGCAGTAGAATCAAAATCCAGTGTCATTATCATTGGCTTCTCAGTCTACCCTCATTGTCAGCCACATTCAGAGAGTCTGGTTTGATCACATGCTCGTTCAGACCCAGTCCAGCTGGCCTTGGTGAGCTCCCACTAGATCAGTTCCACAGTCTCCCCTCGCAGTCCTGCCTTCCTTTCTTTCTTATATTCTCCTTCCTTCTGCTCTTCATCTGGGCTTTGGGAGCTCAGTCCAGTGCTCCAATGTGGGTCTCTGTCTCTATCTGTGTCCCTCGCTAGATGAGGGTTCTATGGTGATATGCAAGTTATTCATCAGTGTGTCTATGGGAGAAAGCCAGTTCAGGCACACTCTCCTCTGCTGCCCACGGACCTAGTTGGGGAAATCCCCTTGGACACCTGGGAACCCGTCTAGAGCCAAGACCCTAGCCAACCCTAAAATGGCTCCCTTAGTTAAGATATCTTCTTCCCTGCTCCCATATCCATCCTTTCTTCATCTCAATTATCCTATTTCCCCGAGCTCTTCCCAATCCTCTCCTTCTCCTGCTCCTTGCAGCACCAATCTACTTCAAGAGGAAGATAGGCATCGACGAGGCTCCTTATGGAGTTGGTTAGCTATTTGGGCAAGAAACTGCTCTTGCCTGGACTGTTGTATAAACTGAACACAGAGAATCCGCAGAGAGAGCACTGCTGAACTTGCCTAAAGGTGAGATGATCTTTCAGGGTTCCTGATTCATGAAAGAGTCTGTGAGACATTCTGCAGGACACAGCAGATAGTGACTGAACTGCCTTTGAAATTTCCTGCTTCATGGAAATGTCTCTGGATACTATGGTCCTGTAGGCTGAAGATGGATGCCCCAACGGTACAGAGGAAATTTGGGTGACTGTCCAGGCAGCAAGATGTCTCTGTCATTTCTAGAGTTTTGGAAGTTGCTTACTTCTTGTTTACTTAGGTAATATTATATCCTTCTGAAGTCTTTGATGGAGTTGAAGAATGGTTAGTTATAGTTATAGTTTTCCATTATTATGATAAAGATAAAATAGATATAAATATTGTAGCTGTAATTCTTACTTGATAATTGTTTTGTTATATGTAATTTTACTATGTTAAAGTGAAAGCCTTTCTTTTTTGTTTAAATAGAAAAAGGGGAAATGATGTAGGTGGGCCTTCTGTTATGTGTTATTTTCATTGGTTAATAAAGAGACTGCCTTGGCCCTCTGATAGGACAGAAAATTAGGTAGGCGGAGTAAACAGAACAGAATACTGGGAAGAGGGCAATGAGGCAGACGCCATGGAGCCAGCCACTAGGTCAGACATGCTGAATCTTTTCCGGTAAGCCACCACCTCGTGGTGCTACACAGATTATTAGAAATGGGTTAATAAAGATGTGAGAGTTAGTCAGTAACTAACTCTCTAGAGATAATGGGCCAGGCAGTGTTTAAACGAATACAATTTGTGTGTTGTTATTTCCCGGGCTAAGCTAGCCGTGCGGGAGCCGGGTGGGATGAAAAGTAGGCCTGCCTGAAGCTCCTCACTACATTCTCCTTTCTTTTAACCCCACCCATCTCCAAGATTCTATTTAACAGGTTCACTCCTCCTGCCAGACAGATGCCTAGGCCAATCCACAAGGAGCTCTCCACATACACCAGCTTCGTGGACATCAACCAGGTGAGGACTGGCAGGTTAATTTTACCCATATGCCTACTCATAAAAATCTTCGTTATCTCTTAACACTTGTGGACACTTTTATGGGATGGATAGAAGCGTTTCTGGTCTCCAGAGAAACAGCAGATGTGGTAGTTCAGATACTCCTAGACCACATCATTCCTCGGTTTGGTGTCCCACAACCCATCCAGACGGACAATGGGCGAGCCTTCACTTCCAGGCCATGGAGCTCATGTCAGAGACTCTCAACAGCTCCTGGAAATTCCACACTCCCTACCATCCACAACCCTCGGGAAAGGTCAAGAGGGCCAATGGACTCATCAAGCAGCAGCTATAGAAGCTCTCCATTGAACTCAGTTTATCTTGACCCTCCCTTCTCCCCATTGCCCTGACTCATCTCAGGGCCACCCCAAGTTCCCCTCCGGGCCTGAGCCCTTTTGTGTTGCTTTATGGCAGGCCCTTTCTCCTTAACCATCACTTCCCAGTTCAAACTCCTCCACTGGCAGAGTACCTACCCTACCTCTCCCTCTTAATGTCCCTCCTCCATCCACACACTGACAGTTGTCTTCCTGCCACCAGACCAGTGGACCCTAATGCCCCTAAACCTGCCCCGATCTCCCCAGGGGTCAGAGTACTCCTCAAATAGTTAACTCCTAGGTCTCTCGAGCCTCAATGGACAGGACCTCACACGGTAATCCTCACCAGTCCTCCAGTTGCCAAGCTCTGGCACCATCTCTCCAGGCTCAAGTGGGCACCTATTCAAGACACTTGGTCTGTCCAGCAGACAGGACCTTCCACTCTCTAATTTTCCAGGATGCCACAATGAAGGGCCTACCTGCTCCTCATTCTGGCACACTCATCTTCAGCAATAACATTTTTATTCCTAGACACCTGCCTTCTCACCTCCCCCAAGGAACAGATGTCTGCCTTCTTTGGGATGACAGTTCATGGGATGCCTTTCCAGCCACACCTCCCGCTGAACGTGGACACCTGGCTCTCCCCTTCCCCATGCAGCCCTATGCCCGCAGGAAGCAGTCAGATTTGAGTCTACGCCCTTTTTCCCCAAAGAGAGCCTAAATGTTTGTCATAATTACCATTCCAATTTTCTGTCACCCCTATATCCAAAGAGACTGGAACATCAAGTTGGGAGCATAGGCCCCAGCCCCTCGCATCTATCCCAGCCCCCAGGCCTGGTCTGGACTCCAAATCCCAGCAGGCCACGTCCTGACCCCTCCCTGGGGGTGGGATCAGGACCCCTCCCCAGGGTATTTAAGTGATCCCCCCAAAAGAGGAACATGTGGTCTCCCTTTCTTCCTCCCAGGGGTTGTGTTTTTGAGGCTTCCCAGTTCCCCCTCGGGGCCACCTGAGAGCGCAGATCTCCCATTAAACCTGGATATTTCTTAATTTGGCTTTTTTTGATTTGGCTTCATTGGGAATTTTGTGTCGGCAGGGAGCTAATATTAAGAAATATTCCTAACACCATTTATTAATTATTGATCTCAGTGTCTGTGCTACTGGTGTTATATATTTAAGAAGTGGTCTCCTGTGCCATTGCATTCAAGGCTACTTCCCACTTTCCCTTCTATTAAATTCAATGTGTTAAGATTTATATTGAGGTCTTTGATTCATTTGGACTTGAGTTTTGTGCATGATGATAGATATGGATCCATTTGTGTTTTTCTACATGTTGACATCCAAGTTATGCCAGCACCATTGGTTGAAAATGCTTCCTTTTTTCCATTGTATAATTTTAGCTTCTTTGTCAAAAATCAGGTGTTCATAGGTGTGTGGATTCATATCAGGGTCTTCGATTTGATTGGTCCACCTATCTGCTTTTGTGCCAATGTCAAGCTGTTTTTATTACTATAGTTCTATAGCAGAGCCTGAAATCAGGGATAGCGATCCCTCTAGAAGTTCCTTTATTTTACAGGATTGTTTTGGCTATCCTGGTTTTTTTCCCCCCATATGAAGTTCAGTATTATTCTTTCAAGGTCTGTGAAGAAACACAGAATATATTTACTCATAAGTGAATATTAGACATAAATCAAAGGATAACTAGCCTATAGTCCACAACCCCAGAGAAGACAGGAAACAAGGAGGCATACATGGAAACTAAGAAAGGCATACATGGATTCCCCTTGGAAGGGGAAGCATACACGTTCTGCTTAGTAAATTGGCAGCATGGAGGGAGGATGGACAGTGGTGGAGGAATGGGGAGGGGAAATGGGGAGTGGAGAGGAGAACATGAGGGAGCAGGAAAGTTGAGTTGGGTGAAGGACCAATAAGGAGAGCAAGGAAAGAGGGAGCCATTATGGGGTTAGCAAGAAACCAGGCATTAGGGAAATTCCCAGGAATCCACAGGAATGACCCCAGCTAAGAAACTAAGCAATAGTGGAGAGGGTATTGTAACTGCCCTCCCCTTGTAATTAGATTGATGACTACCTTAATTGTCACCATAGAACCTTCATCCAGTAACTGATGGAAGATGCAGAAATCCACAGCTAAGCGATGCTTTTCTTCAGTGTCTTAATGCCTCCACTGCAGAGGTCTTTCACTTCCTTGGGTAGGTTTATTATTAGGCGTTTTCCATTCTTGTGAATGGAAATTTTTCTCAGTTTCTTGGTTGGAGTTTGTTAATGGTGTACAGAAAAAGTTCTGGCGTTTATGTAATGATTTTGTGTTATGCTACTTCATTGAAAGTATTTATAAGGTATATGAGTTTTCTAGTAGAGTTTTAAAGGTCCTTTGAGGTTCTTAAAGTAAAATGACAAAACATTGTGTCACCTGTGAATAGGGATACTTTGATATGTTCATTTCCTATTTGTTTTATTTTTCTCTTGTCTTATATCGCTAAGACTTAGATTTCCACTGTGTGTTTTGGGGGACTGCTCTTCAGTTTTTCTCTGTTTAGAATAATGTGAGCTATAGCTTTGTCTCACATAGCCTTTCACATAGTTGAGGTGTTGCCTTTGATTCTAGCTTTTTCAAGGCTTTTATCACATAAAGAAATTTTGAACTTTCAAAGACTTTTTTTGTGTTGATTGTGATGATTATGTGATTTCTGTCTTATAGGTACGAATTAGTATATTTGAACTAATCGAACACTCCTGGAATTGAATCAGCTTAGTCATGGTATACATTCTTTTAAAGTGTTTTATGAACTTGTTTCCAAGAATTTTACTGGAAAATTTTATATCTATATTTTTTGGGGAAAATTGATCCATTTTATTTTGGTTTTGTTTTTTTTTCCCCTTTTTTAAAAAATCATTATCTGGCTTTGTGTAATGAGTGTGGTAATGTGTTTTCCCTTCTGATTTTTTGTTTTGTTTTGTTTATTTGTTCGTTTTTGTTTTTCAAAACAGGTTTCTCTGTAGCTTTGGAGCCTGTCCTGGAACTCGCTCTGAAGACCAGGCTGGCCTCGAACTCACAGAGATCTGCCTGCTTCTGCCTCCCGAGGCTGGGATTAAAGGTGTGCACCACCACCACCTGCTGTGGGAGTTCCTTTCGCTCCTTCAGCCAATCGCCGCTGAGTTACCAGCCCATTGGGGCATGGTCTCTCTCTCTTTAAAAAAAGCAGTGGCTGTCCTCCACTCCCTCTTTGGCTTCCGGCTCTGCTTCCGGCTCCTGGACTCCTTTCCTGTTCGCACGGAGGGGCTGTTGTCTGGGACGGTAATCTGTAAATTTTTTCCCCTTTGAATAAATAACCATTCTATTAATCATAATTCCAAACTGGTGTGGGATTGTCTGTGACTTACGCCTTCATCTGGCGCCCAACGTTTGGTTGTAGAACCTCCCCCTTCCCCCCCACTCAACTGCTTGCTACCAGCTTGGCTAGTCACGAGACCTCTCTCAGTTGCGGCCTGTGCCCTGTGTGTGGAGCCAGCAGTTCAATTAAACTCCACGCCTCCCAAGCTCCACAGGCTCGGGACAATCTCTGCCTGCCTGGTTTGCTCTTTTCTGAGTTGTTTTTAAATTTCCCTTGGAAGTGCGGTGCTTTAGTGGCGTGAATCAGAACGACTCGGTCACGTGGAGGCATACGCGGTTTCCGGGTTGCTCTTTTCTATCCCTGGATTCTGGGTTTCTAGTTCCGTGTATGGAATTGATTTAATTACATTTTCTTTGTTGAGTAACTTATATTTCCTAGTTTTTAACAAATACTAAGGCGGACACTGAAACAGGACCTGTTTAAGTCACCTTTGCAGTGGTTCTAGTCGCAACTTGGCAACAGCGCCACCAACTAGACAAGAGGTAATATGGCAGTTTTTGTTTCCAACGCCAATTTTACTGTTTTCTTTATTAATACAATGGATTATGTCATGCAAGGTTTATATGACTATGGGAATATATTAATTTACTTGTTACTAGGTTTCAGTTTTCTTTTCAATATTTTTTTTTTTGAGCGGGACATAACAGTTTTATTACGCTTTCGCCTGAACCTAGGACAGCCATATCTCCTACTTCATCATCTTTTAGGTATTTTAAGAACTCAGACTCTTCCCCGCCCACTGCCCCATCCATGTGAAACCCCTTAGGTCAAGAGACATCTGTCTGACCCAAGATGGGGTTGTAGACTCAACATGTGCACAAGCAGGAAGTCTGCCAAGGAAGACACACATTTTTATTGGTCCCTTGGTCCCCAGGGGTAGTCTCCTTCCCAGCCTTAGTGCCTCAGAACTCTGGTGTCATTGGTCTCAGACACCACTTTGCCATCCACGACCTTGCGGGTGGTTGTCTTCTGGACGGTTTGCATGGAGTTACTGGAGTCCAGGGCATCGCTGAGACTGAAGTCTTCGCCGTCTTCCAGCAAGCGGCGGTAGGTGGAAATCTCAGACTCAAGCTTGACCTTGATGTTCAGCAGGGCTTCGTATTCCTGGGTCTGGCGCTGCCCCTCTGCCCGGGTTTGTGCCAGCTCTGACTCCAGGTGCAGAAGGACCCCATTGAGCTGCTCCATCTGCATGTTGTATCGGGCCTCCACGTCCCTAAGGCTGTTCTCCAAGCTGATTTTCTGATTTCTCATGGCCTCTAGATCAATCTCCAAGGCCTGGAAGGTGCGTCTCAGGTCTGTGAGTGTGGTCTCAGCATCTCTGATTTCCGCAGACTGGGTAGTGACCACTGTGGTGCTCTCCTCAATCTGCTGGGACCAGTACTTGTCTAGTTCTTCACGGTTCTTCTGAGCCAGCAACTCATACTGGGCCCGGATATCAGCCATGATCTTGCTGAGGTCCTGAGATTTGGGGGCATCCACTTCCACGGTTAATCCAGAACTGGCAATCTGGGCTTCCAGCCCTTTGACTTCCTCCTCATGGTTCTTCTTCATGAACAGCAGTTCCTCCTTGAGGGCTTCGATTTCTGTCTCCAGCTGCAGCCTCGTGATGTTGGTGTCATCCACTACCTTTCAGAGTCCATGGAAGTCACTCTCCACAGACTGGCGCATGGTCAGCTCTGTCTCATACTTGACTCTGAAGTCATCAGCAGCAAGACGAGCATTGTCGATCTGCAGGATGATGCGGGCATTGTCCACAGAATTCGCAAAGATCTGAGCCCTCAGGTCCTCGATGATCTTGAAATAGTGGCCCCAGTCCCTGATGCCCTGGGACCCCTTCTTCTCCAGATGTTCCCGGATTTTGCTCTCCAGTCTCCTGTTTTCGGTCTCCAGGCTCTTCACCCTGTCCAGGTAGCTGGCCAGGCGGTCGTTCAGGTCTTGCATGGTCTCCTTCTCGGACTGGATGCCACCCATTCCAACCAGACCTGCAGACCCCACGGAGCCACCCCAGATGCTTGAGGAGTGGGACACGGAGATCCGGGAACCGGAGCCCCCAGCACCTGCATAGACGCTGGCCGCGCTGCTGGCAGGCCGGACCCGCTGGCTGGGCGTCCGCACAGATCCCAGGGACCGGTAGTTGGTGGAAAATGTGGTGGAGCGGGTGGTGAAGCTCATGTTGTCTGGAGAGGAGAGAGAAGCGAGAGCTCTTTTCAATACTTTATCATTAAGAAAGATACGATTTTTACGGACTAATGTGGAACAACTAGTTGAGAGGATTAAAATTATTGAAAATCAGGGGTTATCTGAACAAGGGGATACTATGATAGACAAAACTGACTCCATGTCCAAGGGTACTAGGAAGTTACCTGAAAGGGTACAGGCTGTTGAATTTGACGTTCAGATGTTACCACAAAGTTTTGATAAGGTAATAGATGGAATGTACCTCCAGAATGGGAACCAAAAACCTGATACCTTAGTGAAATTCCTAGAAACACAGGTAGGTCAGGAGATTCAGGATTTAAGGGATACAATGATAAAAAAATTAAAAATGATTGAAGAAATTATTGGAGCTGGTGGACAGAGTAAGAAGGCACAAGGACAGGATACAATGCCACCACCAGCTGTTAGAACTGGCTTACCCAGGGTTCTAACAACATACCCTGTAATTTATTCTGACAAAGGGTCAACTTCTAAAGGTTCAAAGGGAGTTAAAGAAGCTAGATGGACACCAATAGCAATGAATGATTTAAAAGAAATTAAGCAAGCTGTGGTTAATTATGGCTTGCACTCTGCATTTGTTAAGGAAATGATAAGGACTTGGGCTTCTAATGTCAGAGCTACCCCCCATGATTTCTCTCAGCTAATGTCTGCAGTTTTAGATGATGGACCTTCCTTGATGTTTGGAATTTATTTCAGAGAAGAATCCAAACATATGGAACAACAAGGAAGAGCAAAAGGTGTGGAGGTTTCCCAAGATCAAATTCTTGGTGTAGGAGCATATGCTGATCCACAGGTCCAAGCTCTTTATGACAAAGAAGTGCTGTCCTTATGTCACAAAGCAGCCTTGAATGCTTTGAATAGAATACAAGATCCAGCAAAAAGGGTCGAATCATATACCAGGGTTAGGCAGGGACAGAGGGAACCCTTTACTGACTTTGTGCAAAGATTAATTAAGGCTCTGGACATAGGGGTAACAGACCCAGAAGCTAGATGAATACTTCTTGAATCTCTAGCTTTTGAAAATGCAAATACTAAATGTAAAAAGATAATTGGGCCTTTAAGATCTAGATCAGCACCAATGGAAGAATGGATACAACATACAATGAATGTTGAGATGTTTAGCTATAATGATGAATCCTGGATAGGAGAAGCGATTTCCAAAGCTATGAGGAGACATCAAACTACCAGGTGTTTTAATTGTGGTAAATTATGACATCTGAAAAGGGATTGCAGGCAAAGAAATTCTAGGAATAATATCTCCTCTGGGAATGACAAAAGTAGGAGACCTCAGCCTTCAGGTATATGCAGGAGATGCGGTAAAGGCTGACATTGGTCCAACGAATGAAGGTCAACAACAGACAGACAAGGCAACCCGATACCATCAAGAAACTCCTTGAGGGGCCTCTCGCAGAGCCCCAAGCCAAAAGTGGCCCAGTCATTCCCAGTTACAGTCGAAAATGTGTCTCACCAAGAAAATTAAAAACTCCAATGTCTGCCGTAAAAAGTAATACTGGTCTAAATGATGAATTACATGTGTAGAATGAGTCAAAAAATTCAGGAGGACAGAGTAAACGTATATTTTGGCAAACGTATATTAACGATCAAAGACCAAAGCTAAGAGTCTGTATAAATGGCATTTTTATTGAAGGCTTATTAGACACAGGTGCGGATGTAAGAATAATTACTCCAGAATCTTGGCATCCGAATTGGCCTCTTCATGAGGTAGATGTTCAGTTCCTGGAAATTGGAATCCTATCTCGTGTAAAGCAAAGCACAAGATGGGTGGAATGCATAGGGCCTGAAGGGCAAATAGGAAGATTAAGGCCATATATAGCAAATATTGCAATAAATTTATGGGGCCGTGACCTGCTACAGCAATGGAATACCCAGATTAACATTCCTGTAGTTCCAGGAACTCACAATTCTGGGAAGGATATAATGAGGTATTATGGAAAAAGGTCACCAGCCATTCAGACTGTACAAGAATACACAGCCAATAGCAAACCTTTAGAGGTACCAACAGCCCTACCTTTAAAATGGCTAACTGAGAAGCCAATATGGATCAAGCAGTGGCCTCTAGCTGAAGATAAGTTACAGGCTTTGGAACAGATGGTACAAGAGCAACTAGATGCTAACCATATTGAAGAATCAACCAGCCCTTGGAATTCTCCTGTGTTTGTTGTAAAAAAGAAATCTGGTAAATGGAGAATGGTGACAGATCTAAGAGCTGTCAACAAGGTAATTCAGCCTATGGATCTGCTACAATCTGGAATTCCTTTGCCTTCTCTATTACCAAGAGGATGGCCTCTTATAGTTATTGATTTGAAAGATTGTTTTTTCACTATACCTTTGCAAAAAAAGGATAGAGAAAAATTTGCCTTCACAGTGCCTACTTATAATAATTCTCAGCCTACTAGGAGATATCAATGGACTGTCCTCCCACAGGGGATGCTCAATAGTCGCACATTGTGTCAATATTTTGTTAATAAGCCACTGGAAATAATTCATAAGCAATTTCCCAAGTCCATAATTTATCATTACATGGATGACATTTTATTATCTGATTCAAATAAAGATATTTTGGAAAGTATGTTTGAAGAAGTAAAGAAAGTCTTGCCTAGGTGGGGATTACAAATTGCCCCTGAAAAGATTCAAAGAGGAGATTCTATTAATTACCTAGGCTACAGAATAGGGTTAGAGAAAATTCGAACACAAAAGGCACAAATTAGGAGAGACCGGTTACGGACTCTTAATGACTTCCAAAGATTGTTAGGAGATATTTCCAGTCTACGACCAGCTGTTGGGATAACACCTGATCTAATAGTTCATTTAAACAAAACCTTAGATGGTGATAAGGATTTGATTAGTCCCAGAAAATTGACAGTTGAAGCAGAAAAGGAACTGACAATGATTGAGGAAAAATTACAGGAGGCACATGTGGATAGGGTCAACCCGAATCTTAGTTCCATCCTAGTCATACTGCCTTCCAGAATTTCTCCTACAGGGATTTTAATGCAGAGGGAAGATATTATTTTAGAGTGGATATTTATACCTCATAAACCAAGTAAAAAATTAAAAACTTATATAGAAAAGGTCTCGCAATTAATTATAAAAGGTAAACTAAGACTTCGTCAACTAGCAGGTATAGATCCAGCAGAAATTATAGTGCCTTTTACTACTGAGGAAATAAGAAAGTTATGGGAAGATAATGAACCATGGCAAAGAGCTTGTGCTAATTTTTTGGGAGAAATTAGCAGCTGTCCTGCGCTCGGCCTCGCCTGCAAGAACCACGCGGGACACAGGATCCTTCTGCAGAAATAGCTTTAATCCTCTTGGGAGCTAGAGCATAAGCCACATGGCGGAGACCCAGATATGAAGGAAGCCATCCCTTATATATGAAATAGTCCTAGCTTCGGACGTGTCACTCTTGGATTGGTCAACTGCTCCCAGTCCCAGGTGATACCTTGGGAGTAGTGAAAAGTTACCAACATGTGTGAGCTTTCTAGCTCACCTGGCGGTGCAGCGCCATCTATGGTGGAGAGTGTGGGTGCGGCCTTCTACATCTCCCCCTAATTTTACTTCTTTGCAGAAAGGCAACTCCCTCAGAAGGTAAAGATAGAGGTCGCACTTCCCAAAATGAAAACATTAAAATGGGCTTACACGGAATCTGCCCCTAGGCTCATGACACCTGGAACTTATCTGGCCTGCCCTCTGCCATTTTTCTGGGAAAGGGGATATACGGCAGGAAACCCTTATGCAGTGTGACTTATCTCTCAGAGAGGGCCATTCTCAGTGCGATGCTTTTCAGCTCCACAACATTCAGGGCTAGCTAAGCCAAGCACTCCACCCTGTGCCATGGACCACAGTCCTAGGGGTGCAGGAGCTGGTTGGCTTAAACCTTACTGCTTTAACATAGATAACCACATATAAGCAGAGGCTCCCTGATCCAGGGCAGCCAGCGCTGTGCAAAAACCACTTTATCACTATGGCTTTGGGATTAGAGTCAGCAGACCATCCAGAGGAGAACACTATTCCATAGCAGGACCGTTCCAAAACATTTCTACCCCCACCCATTCTTTGAAGTAGGGGATGAAGGACACGACCCAGGACTGGAATCCTTTGGCCAGGCTTATGTCCATTCGCGTGGAGTTGATTGTCACAATGGACCATCTCAAGGAGAACAGCAAATCATCAAAATTCTCCTGCAAGATACAAAGACAATTCTCGGGACAAGTTAGCCACTTTTATAAAGTTCTCATATGGTACACTGGTCACACATAAGGCTGGAGTTTTCCATTCACAGTCCAATTGGGCAAGCTGCCATAAGATATCCACCTGTTCTTGTACTAGGTCAATTATTTGATTAAGAACCATTATTTTACCTCTAATAGATGTATCTATGGTAACCTGCTGATCCAGGGCTGTAGCCACTGTGGTGGATAACTGATTGAGGGTCTTTGTTTTTCATGATATAGGCCGTGCTGCCCCAGTGGTGCCTAGGAAAACCCAGGCCCTGTTTGTTGATATTAGATTTAAGATTTATTGGCTCCCGTATTTCTTGCCGGTACGGTGGCCTCAGGCTCCAGAGCCTGCCCGCCATCCAAGGGCTGTGCGCGGCCCTGGGCCTGCTCGCTGCGCGGATGCCCGTGTCCCAGGCCAGGAAGTGGCGGCTCCACCCCCAGGCGCCCCCGCCTTCTCTGCGGGGCCAGCCCAGTCCTCCGCGGCTGTGTTGGTGGGGGAGTGTGGCGGGAGCTGACACCCAGACCGAGGCGGCACAGGCGGCAACATCTCAAGGTCCGCGCCAGAGGCCGATGGGAGAGGCGGCGACCAGGGCTGCTTTCCTACTAGCCAACTCTCAACACCTGTGCCACAGCAAAAGTGGCTGTAAACTCTCACAGATCCAGCCAACGACCCAATCACCCCAAAATCCAAGGGCCCTTCGCATCCACCTCCCTGCGGATCCTGAAACACCAGACAAGCCAAGCGTATACACAGCAATCTTTCAGGAGGACTTGAGTTCTTAAAATGCTAAGCAGTTCTTAAAAACTTAAGTCGCACTATGTAGATGTAATATGGTACTGCCTGTTTACTGCGTCTAAACCTTAATTGCGCTTTTATTATGATAATTACGACCAGCCCTGCCTGAAGTCAGCATCGTTTAGCATAGCCAAATGGAACCAGAGCCATTTTAGCCTCAGAGACCCTCAGTTTTAGGTACATTGTAAGCCTTCTGGCCCGGCTGTCTGTGGCACCGCTCTCACTCCCGGCACCGCCATGACACCCTCCAGTCCAGGCACCAACCGAGCCGGCGCAACGTGCCTCCCACCATAGCCTCAGAGCAAAGCTCCACTCCAGCTGCCCTCCAGCCCCAGCTGCACTCACTCCGAGCCCAAACCGGTGTACGGAGCAAAGCGGAACTCAGAGAAGCAGGCTTGCTGCTCTGCAATCACTGAAAGGACCTCATTTAATCTTTTAGGGAATTTGGGCGCCGTTAAGTCTCTTTGGCTGCTTCCTGCTGTATTGGGCGGCTGCATTTTAGGGGTAAACACTACAACATTTCAGGAGGTCTCGGTGATTCAAACCACATAAATCCCAAGTACACCCTTAGGCTCTCATTTTCTGTGGAGACAAAAACAAAACCTCTTTTCTAAAACATCATATCCTTAGCAGTTTCTAAATTTAAATATCTTTCTCCTATCCGGTACACAAAAGACAACACGAACAACATAACATAAAGCTTTTGACCTTGTAAATCAGCCTTCTCCCCCATTTTTACTTTCTTAGAATCACTGGGGGGTCCTTTTTAACTTATCTGGGTGCGCGCGCACAACCTCCCACTGCTGCTCAGTTTCTGATATACTCTCTGGACTTTAGAGCGTACCTCTCTGAGCATGCATGCCTGCAGTTCTGAATCCTTCCTGGTCTCCGGCGGTGCAAAGTTCTTCTTCTTCCCGGGTATCGGCACCAGATGTCCTGTGCTCGGCATCGCCTGCAAGAACCACGCGGGACATAGGATCCTTCTGCAGAAAGGCTTTAATCCTCTTGGGAGCTAGAGCATAAGCCATATGGCGGAGACCCAGATATGAAGGAAGCCATCCCTTATATATGAAACAGTCCTAGCTTCGGACGTGTCACTCTTGGATTGGTCAACTGCTCCCAGTCCCAGGTGATACCTTGGGAGTAGTGGAAAGTTACCAACATGTGTGAGCTTTCTAGCTCACCTGGCGGTGCAGCGCCATCTATGGTGGAGAGTGTGGTTGCGGTCTTCTACAAGCAGCAACTATCCCAAAAGTGATAGACTTAACCTCATAAAGAGAACTTCTTGGATTCTTCCTAGAATTGTACGTGATGCTCCAATAACTGGAGCCCGGACATTTTATACCGATGCAAATAAATCAGGGAAAGCAGGTTATAAATCGAAAGAATTGAGTAAGGTGGAACAAAACCCTTATAATTCTGTCCAGAAGGCAGAATTATATGCCATTCTTATGGTGCTAAGGGATTTTAAAGAACCTCTTAATATAGTTACAGATTCACAATATGCAGAAAGAGTTATCTTGCATATTGAAACCGCTGAATTCATACCAGATGACACAGAGTTGACTTCATTGTTTATCCAGGTACAGGACATAATTAGGAATAGACTTTGTCCAATGTACATAACTCACATCCGGTCCCATACTGGTCTGCCTGGGCCTCTAGCACAAGGTAACGCTGAAATTGACCAATTATTGATTGGAAGCGTTCTGCAGGCCTCTGAATTTCATAAAAAAACATCACGCCAATAGTAAAGGCTTAAAGAAAGAGTTTTCCATTGTTAGCTTCTGCACTTTTCTGTGGATACCCAGGCCTAATCCAGGAGCGCACTTTCCTGAACCAGGGCCACGAGAATGGATGACTGTTCTAAGGGTTTAAGTAGACAAAGACACAAGAGACCTGCTCGCTTGCCAGAGAGTAAAAAAGCCGCTGTTTATTAACTCAGGTATATATACCAGGAGGCAAGAGGGTTCAAAAGGGCATGGCCCCCTCCCATCAGGAGCAGTAGAATAGATTGATACATTCCCAGAACTCAGGCAGGGTCAGCTATGGGGGAGGCAGGCATGGGAGGCGTGTAGGGCCCGCAGCTGCAACCTTGTTTACAGGTGAAATTACCATAACAAAACAGCCTTGTTCTTTCTAAGCTACCCTCAAGCCAGTGCTAGTGCAGAATCTCCAGGTGCCAGAGGTCAAACAGCCCTGCGAAATGCCAAGGAAGAAAAGGGAAAAAGACCTGGGTACCTACATTCCATTACATGGCAACAAGCTAAGGACATTATAAAGAGATGTCCTACTTGTTCTTTCTATAATCAAACACCGTTGCCTGCAGGGAGTAACCCAAAGGGTACTCAAAGGAATGAAATCTGGCAGATGGATGTGTTCCACTTTATGGAATTTGGTAAATTAAAATATGTACACCACACCATAGACACGTATTCAGGTTTTCAATGGGCAACTGCCCTGAGCTCAGAAAAGGCTGATTCGGTAATCACACATTTATTGGAAGTTATGGCCATCGTGGGTATACCTGCACAAATAAAGACAGTCAATGGTCCAGCATATGTATCTAAGAAAATGAAACGCTTCTTTGCTTATTATAATATAAAACACGTTATAGTAATACCAAATAATCCTACAGGTCAGGCAGTTATAGAAAGATCAAATCGTACTATAAAGGATATGCTAAACAAACAGAAAGGGACGAAAGATACCCCCAGAAATAGATTGCATAATGCTTTATTAACCTTGAATTTTCTTAATGCTAACGAGAAAGGAACAACAGCAGCAGAGAGGCATTGGATAATGAAAAAAACTTCTGAACTAAACCAACCTGTTTATTTCAAAGACGTGCTGACCTCTCAATGGAAGCCAGGAGATGTGCTACTGTAGTGAGGAGCTGAGGGCAGGCCTGCTTTTCATCCTGCCCAGCTCCTGCACAGCTAGCTTAGCCCCGGAAATAACAACACACAAATTGTATTCATTTAAGCACTGCCTGGCCCATTATCTCTAGAGAGTGAGTTACTGGCTAACTCTCACATCTTGATTAACCCATTTCTAACCATCTGTGTAGCATCACGAGGTCGTGGCTTACCGGGAGAGATTTAGCATGTCTGACCTGGTGGCTGGCTCCATGGCGTCTGCCTCATAGCCCTCTTCCCAGCATTCTGTTCTGTCTACTCCGCCTACCTAATTTTCTGTCCTATCAAAGGGCCAAGGTAGTCTCTTTATTGACCAATGAAAATAGCACGATAGACAGATAACCCTCCTCCATCAGTGCTACGTTGGGGAAGGGGTTTTGCTCTTGTTTCCACAGGAGAAGAAAAATTGTGGATACCATCAAAATTAATAAAGGTTCAATTTGAAGAGGAGAAACCTCTTGGAAAGGAGAAATGACAGCTCATCTACAATGATGATATTCATACAGGTGGTAAGAAAAACATATAGAATGGGGGCAGGGTTCTGTTCTTATCTCCACAGGAAAACATTTGTCTTTGAAAAATTCAAGGGACCTTGGATATTTGAATACTGACAGATGGAAAATAACGGCCCAATAGGGACTATCAAGAAAACTGAATAGGTTCTGTAAGTACTATATACTAAATCATATTTCTAAATTTATAGAGCTGGTTTTAGAGTTGGACTCTGGCTCAGTCCCTCTCTAATTCCAAGCCTGTTGTTTAAAGAAAAACCCAGAGTTTCTGGAGTTTCTGTCTCATGTCAAGAGCCATGATATGGGACAGAAAGAAATATGAGTTTAGAAAACATCTTTACTTTTCTTCATATCTATCATACCTTCATTAAATATATCTATCATGTCTTTCATTGAATATATGTATTTCTGTATATGTCTATATAATTAATGTTTAAGTTTTCTACAATGAACAATGAGTTTTTCCTACAGTGACATTTGAAGTTTCCAGGAAGAAGATGGGGCCCCAGAACAACAACTCCACCTGATTGATATGACGTCATGATACTGATAGCGCTACTACAAGACCTGTTTTGGGTACCAGCTGCACAAGACGGTTCCAACGTGCTGAAATGGTGCATATCTTGTACAACATTCTGGCCAGACCTCCACAAAATACTCAGAGACTATTTGCAATTTTAAAAGACATTGATCTTGAAATTTAACCATCATTTTACTTTCACAGGATCCCCCAGAAAGAACGTCGCCCCCATGACAGCTGGAAGTAATTCTAGAGAATGACGTCCCCTCTCCCAGTAAAGTTTGTCCTTGGGTTTAGGGACATCATTTAGGGGTTGGTTATAATTAGTATACGGTTGAGGGTTAGGGGAGGAATTTTATAAGTGCAGGAAAATTAAAAAAAAAAAGAGGGATAATTGGATTATGGGATAATAGATTTGTACTTGTGAGTTATTGTTTTTAGACAAACATATTGGTATCGATTCTTATATATTGATACAAAGTTAAATTGTGTTGACTATTTTATGCATGCATGCTTCTACCTCTGTTTGAAACATTTTTATGTATTAGTATATATATATATTGTATTGATATATGTATATTTACCATATTGCATTGTACACTTCTACCTCTGATTAAGATACTTATATATTGTTTATGTATTGATATATATATTTACCATATTGCAATGTATACTTGCACATTGTTTATATTTGGAGGTCACATTGTCCTCATTTATTTCACAGTTGTTTATTATCTCAGTCTTTAAGTTAGATAGATATTGAGAATTATATAGATCAACAGTCATCTAAGTTTGTCATTTATAATTAGACTAATCAGGTTTTTTAGATACATAGAGATTATATTCAGTATAGATAGATAATCTTCAACCTCTTCAAAGAGCTGTAAAAAATGGCCTTTAATCTAATTCAGAATTCTGTGGTAGGGAGACACAATTGCTCCTGGCAACACTGATCTATTCCCGAGAGAATGTTGAGCACCAAAGACACTCCACCTGGAGCCTTTCTTCTTGACAAAACTGGCCTTTGGGTAAAGAAATGCTCATACCTCAACTACTGACAGAGTTACAGAATATCCGTAAATGGATAAAACAGGACTGTCATATCCTGCGAAGACAGGGTAAGATAGTTTTAAAGTTTCTTGCCTTTGAAAATGGTATGTCAGTTGCATCAGGCCTTAGCCAAAATTGGTTGCTTCAACGCTGCAAACATGACTTTGGGTGTTTGTCCAGGTAGCCAGTTGTCTCTGCGATTTGTTACATGTTCTGGAATTGTTTGATTGCACTTCCTAATTACTCAGATAACATTATTTCCCTTCTCAGATCTTCGATGGGATTGAAGATTATATAAATGTAGTTACTTTCCTTTCATGACTTGGCCAAGTTATTTGTTATACAAGACTTAAGCTAGTTAGAATAGGATATTTGTATTTATTGTATATAATTTCGTAGGTTTGTACTTATTGTATATAATTTCGTAGTAGGCTTAGAACTCTCTTACTTAAACAAAAGGGGGAGATGCTGTGGGAGTTCCTTCCGCTCCTTCAGCCAATCGCCGACTGAGTTACCAGTCGCCCATTGGGGCGTGGTCTCTCTCTTTTTAAAAAAAGCAGCAGCTGTCCTCCACTCCCTCTTTGGCTTCTGGCTCCGCTTCCGGCTCCTGGACTCCTTTCCTGTTCTGGCGGGGGGGCTGTTGTCTGGGACGGTAATCTGTAAGTTTTTTCCCCTTTGAATAAATAACCATTCTATTAATCATAATTCCAAACTGGTGTGGGATTGTCTGTGACTTATGCCTTCAACCACCCAGCCTTTCCTTTCTCTTTTATGGAACAGTTTGAAGAACGGTGTTCACTCTTCTGCAAAACTTTAGATTTTTGACAGTGAATCTCTATGGGCACAGACTTTCTTCTATGGGAAGCATTTTGTGATTGCTTCAGATTGTTGATGGCAATGGGCATGTTTGAGTCCCTTACATCTTAGTTTATGTTTGGCCAGTCGTATGCATCTAGTAATTTATTAATTTCTTCTAGATTTTATACTTTTGTAATACAAACTTTGAAAGTACTCTGTAATAATTCTCTGTATCTGCCGTAACCTCTTTCCATCCTTACTCTTATTATTTTGGGTCCTCTCTCTCTCTCTTTTTTTTTTTTTAAAAAATGGTTTGGCAGGGGATTGTTAATTTTATCTGTTTATTTTTAATAAACCAACTCTTTGGTTGTTCTATATAATGTTTTTAGTGCCCATTTTATAATATCTGCTGTGATATTTATTCCTTACTACTTCTTTTGCATTTTGATTGTTCTTGTTTTCCTGTCCTTGAGGTGCACATTGGGTTGTTTATTTGAGATTTTTATAACCATGAGATTTTTTTTTCTTGCTGTTGTTATTGAAGTTCTTTTTCCTTTCTCTATGTATATTGTTTTTAGGTATCATCTTCAGCACCAGCTCCATGCTTTATACTGTGCTTGTCTTGAAAGGTTCTTGTTTCTCTGTGCATTCTAAAGCCCCGCTAACCCATCCTCTTCTTTATCTATTTTCTTTCAAGGCCTGGAGTCCAGTGTTCTGTGCTGCCTTGGCATTAAGTGTTGCTGACATAGGGCAGATGTTTTCCTCATGACTCTGCTTTTGTAGGTGGGTTGACTTTTTCCTTTACATAATTTAACATTGTTTGTTTGTTTTGTGTTTTTTATGGATTAATTATAAACATCATTAGAGTTTTTTTATCCAGTCGTTTTAATTTAAGATTCTAAATGTTTCCTGTGTTTGAGAGTCTATTTCTTTCTTTCAATTAGGGAAAATCGAAATAGATTTTCGATAGATTTCACTGAATAGATTTCACTGAATAGATTCTGTGTGACTTTATTGTACATTTTAGCTTCTTCTGTCCCAAGAATTCACAACTTCGGTCTGTTGATTCTATCCCAAGCTCTTACAGTTCTGGCTATGCTTCTTTATTTATTTATTTACTTTCTTACTTACTAATTTATTCTCCCCCCCCCTTTTTTTTCTTTGTTGAGACAGGGTTTCTCTGTAGCTTTGGAGTCTTTCCTGGAACTAGCTCTTGTAGACCAGGATGGCCTCGAACTCACAGAGATCCACCTGCCTCTGCCTCCGAAGTGTTAACTTGTCCTCTGTCCTTGATACTCTTTTGCTGAGTCAAGTCTTCTACTACTGTTTTCCACTGTGTTTTTAGCTTCAGTCATTGAGTTTTTCATTTCCAAATTTTGTTGTTTGTTTAAAATTTTCCTTTTTTACTATTTTATACAAGTTTTTAGTGTTTTTCACTATTTTGTTGATTTATTGGCCCTCTGTGTAACTGACTTGCTTCTTTATACACTAGATTAAATTCATTTGCTTGTTTTTATTCTTTTTCAGATCACTTTTACTAGAAAAAAATTGAACTTTTCATCTGACATTTTTCGCGTGTAAGAAGGGGCAGTATGATATTTTGGTGAAGACATGCTTCTTTGTTTGTTTTTTATGTGTTCTTTTATTTTTTATTGATTTTGGTGGTTTGAAGAAGAACGGCCTCCATAAGATCACAAATTTCAATGCACGGTCATCAGGGAGTGGCACTTCTTGAGAGGGTTTAGGAGGTAAGCTCTTGTTGGAGGAGGTATGTCACTGAAGGTGGTCTTTGGAGTTTCAAAAGCCCAAACTAGTGCCAATGTTGCTCCCTTTGTGGTGCCTATGGTTCAAATGTAGAACTCTCAGCTATTTCTCGAGCACTGTGTCTGCTGATGTAACCAATGTTCCCTCCCATGATGAAAATGGACTAAACTTCTGAAACTGTGAGCCAGCTCCAACTAAAAGTTTTCTTTTATAAGAGGGCCATGGTCTCTTCATGTTCTTCACAGCCACAGAATACTGGCAAGGCACTGGTATTTGAGTATATTTCAGTTTGTATACCACTCTGGGATTGGGAGGAGGCGGGAATATGCAGCATCATTTGGTAAAAAGGAGCTACCTTTGCAGCAGCAGCAGAAAACTTGGAAACACAGTTAAGCATCAATGTCATCTCATGAACACACCAAAAAAATTAATAAAGTATAACAAAATTACTATAGAGTATATTGCAAAACTAAAATTATTTAGAATAAGTATGGAAACAGTAAATGAATCTGAAGGACGGGAGAAAAGAGGAGAAGTAGCTTAAAGAGAGGAAAGAAGAAATAAGGGGAACAGAAAAGACGATCATGAACAGAAAGGCCAGAGACTGGAGAAAAGAAAATGAAGAAAAATCTTTTCAATAGCAAAGAACTTAAAAAAATGAATGTGAAGAGAGGGAAAAGATTAAAAATGTAAATGTACTTCTGAAAAGTCTGTGAGTCAGAGTAAGAAACCATTAAGTGCACTGGTGGTGGGGCAAAAAAAAAAAACCCAAAATGAAACTAAAGAAAAATAATTTCACTAAGTTAAAAAATTGTTCAAAGAAAATTAGATAAATCTATTAAGTGGAATAGCAAAACAAAGTATAAAAAGTTTTAAAAAACCCCAATACAAAATCCTGCTGAAAGTGTACCAAAACAAACCAAACCAAAGTTATGGGATGAAGCTCACAAACCCCAACCCTTACTTATGGTCTATAAGCAACTAATGATTGTTCCATGTTGGGGAGACATGGGGTAGTCACTGATACAGTTCCCATGCTCTTGTAAACAGCTTCTAGTCCAAGCTCCTTTGAGGAAACCTAAAGAAACACACACACACCTACACACACACACACACACACACACACACACACACACACACACACACCATAGGCACAAAGACATGAAGGTAGAAGTGAGACTAGTAAGAAAGGGGAAGTCAGTTGACCTAGGGGACCCGTCTTCCGCTAGGCTTATAATGTTGTGCTGTTGAGTTTGTATTACACTGCTGTCTATCAGACCTTGGTTCACAGTGATGATTTTCCTTCTTGGCATACGAGGGATCTCTTCTGGGCACACCTGACTTTGCTTTGTGCAGGCTGGCTGGAGTCTTTTCCCTCCTGAGAATCTTAGGGCGTGGCTATTTCATGTTGGAGGTGTTTCTCAAGGACACTGGGAGCGTGAAATGAACTGGCGCACTGAGATCAGAAGTGAGGGGGGTCTGATTGTATGCCTTCAAGGCCTCCTGAGTGTCAGTTCCCCTACTGGATGGAGGCATGTGTTGGTATCATGTACTCCTGGAAATTCCAAGTTCTTGGGCTCCCAGCGGTAAACAACAGGTAGGGACACTAGAATTTTATCTGCCCTCTGATCTAAAGTTTAGAGTTATCCAAGTCCAGGGTAGTTTCCAGTTGGTGAGATCAGTTCTTGGTCACCAAGGGCGGGACTGTATCTTGTCCTAAGCACTCCCCAGTCTAAGCCAGCCTCCTGCTCCCTGCACTCCTTGTTCTATCAGTATCTGGACCTCCTGCTCTCTACAGATGCCTCTCTAGGTCACCCCCTCTTAAGGTCTGTCACAGGCCAATCTGGGACTCCCTGACCTGTGGATGTTTTCTGATCGCAGACTCCCAGGGAGTCTGTGTAGCTCAGATTCTAATAATAGGTCCACTCTGAAGGTGGTACCCAGTTGCACAACATATGACACTGTTGTTCCTCCTCTTGACCTGAAGAAATCTCTGTTGGATGAAAACCTCTCTACCTGATTTGATACTCATGAGGGCTCTGACCTTGTCCTTAGGGTAGGACTTTAATCTGACTTATCTGTTGGAAGATAAATATTTGGAATTTGGAAGCATCTGTTTTCCCTCTCCTTTAGAACTTCAAGGCTAAGGCTACACTTGACTTGTTTCTCTCTGTACAGCATATCTGCTACTAGTCTTTTCCAGAACCCAAGGCACTTCTTTCATAGACTCTGAAACTTTTCCATTATTTATATCTTTGGAATAAAGTTAAATGATTGTTTGATTGAGATACAAGCCCAGGTCAGCCTCAAACTTGCTATTTAGCTGAAAATGACCTTCAACTACTAGGATTATAGGATATAGGAATTATACACCACCTTGCCCAGCTCTAATGCAAGAGCTAGTTAGTAATAAGCCTGAGTTATTCACTGAGCATTTGTAAATAATATAAGCCTCTGTATGTTTCCTTGGGACCAGGCGGTCAGGATGGGAAAATTCTGTATATTCTCTCTCCTTTACTCTCACAGAGGCAGCATCTGCCTTCCATCTTACACAGAACTCCCACAGTTCTCTGTTCCTTTAGCTGCTCCAGCAAACTCTTCATGTGAGAATCCATGTGGGAACAGTCTGCAAAGTGCAACATAACAGCAGGCTTTGCTGACATTCTTCTAGGAGTCAGAAAACAAAATTTAAATAACTGAATATGGGTCACACTTAAATACCAGGTGTACAATATCATTTAATGTGTTCTAAATTTTAAAGTAGACATGAATCTTATTCAAATGTAGATCTTTTTAAATGTCAATCTGTTTTGATAGGTCTGGGATGAGGTCTGATTTTTGATATCTATAACCAAATTTTTCTTGTGCTAGGACAATGAGTATCAAAAATATGGACTACTGGTTTTGGTAAAATTTTCTATCCATGTATTCAGGGGCAGGGGAAACTACACATCTTCTCCAGCCAACCATGTATTGTGCAATGAAACTTTTCTAATTTCTCTTATGAAACTTTAAAAAACATGTAGTATTGATAGTAGTCCAAATCACCATGGCTTTTTTGTAACATAGAGCATAGAATAATTTAGGCCCTTTCAGGCAAGAAATGACTGTAGATTCACAATTAGGGCACTAGAAATGTTTGTGTTTCTATTACAGTGCTTAAGTCTGATCGTTTGGCACCGATTAGCTTCTCTTCTGTGCTGAGACTCTAGGTTTGATTTTCCTCCCTTCTTTGTCTGTTTCAAATATGAAAGTGATGTCTCCCCTAACCATGCCTTCATTCAATGGAAAATGCTGTCCCAGCATGCTTTCAATCCCAGCTACACAATGTGTGACTTTTGTAATATTTATCAAAAATTTCTTGGCTACTTCAGGACAAGAAAACAAGAATCTCTGGAAGCACATCTCCAAGGAGTGGTGTTGTATGAATTCTCCCCATATAATTCTACTGTGAGACTGGAATACACTGACTTACACATTTCACTTCGCTGGTATCATCTGAGAAGGCTTTAAAAATGACAAATACTTGAATCCAACACCACAAAATTCTGACTTCATTGTACACTGTTTGACTTTATCCTGGATTCCCTCCATAAAGAATTCTTGTCCTTTGGACAACAGGATGATTTAAAAATTACAAATTTTGCTGGGTGGTAGTGACACACACCTTTAATCCCAGCATTTAGGGGAGCAGAGGCAGGTGGATTTTTGTGAGTTCAAGATCAGCCTGGTCGACAGCATGAGCGTTAGGACAACTACAGTTTGCAGAAGAACTCTGTCCTGAAAAACCAACCAACCAACGAAACAAACAAAAAACAAGCAAATTTTTAACTTCTGTATTCTGAAGATTCTAACAAATTTAAAATGGATATTTTAAAAATCCTCCGTTTTGGAGGCCATCTACACTTCCACTTCCAGAGTGGTCAATGGCAGTCTGTGGGTGGATTCTTTTTGCCCAGGATTCCTTGAGCTATTTGACCCACCCTGGGGAAAACTATTTTTGCAGCACCCTCCAGCATCTCCTAGGAATGCCCTGGAAATGGCCTGAGTCAATGGTGATATTGAAGGTCCAGTTCCAGTAATCCAGAGTCTTATCCCCCAGCATGTACTGATTTCCTAAACTATTTACTTACAAAGAATATGAACATCTAAGGGCTTCATGGAACACGTTCTACAAATACTGCAAAGGCATCACACATTAAACCTACTGGTCCCAGAGCAAAGATTGTTTAATTTTGGCCTAGTTTGCTTTCTTCTTCCCAAACCCAAAATAGTGTGGTTGGATGACAGGGTAATCTCTTAATGCTGTCACCAAGGCTCCCGCTCAACAAAGAAGAATTAAAAGCAACAGGCTTGCTTTGCTGTTGAGTCTTTACCAGAAGAAAGGTCGCCCTGGAATGAACCTCAGAAGTAGGCTATTTGTTCTTCTTGCTAGTCCCAAAGCCTATTCATCCCAAGGTGCTTGCAGAGACTTTAATAGCTGCGCAAGTTAGAATGAGGACTGCCCTGCATTTAAAGAAAGAAAATGAAGCCGTAAATCCTCATTACTAAGTTCTAATTGTCAAGCATGTTCCTGACCGCCTCCAGGCTTTAGGAAGCTAACATCATTTCTTTGTCTCTTTGAGACATAAATCTTTGTTCAATTGCAACTTCCTTCTCAAGGACCCAGACAGCTTAATCTTTAAAACAAAAACATCTAAGCACTGTGGCTCTCCGCCTAAAAGACCCCGTGGCTTAACTTCTCAGTGGGCTAAACAGCTACCGAAGAAAAGGGAAAGCGGTAATTGAAAACAGACTGGGTTTTTATCCATTCAGCTGGACTTCGGAATAACTCAGATTTTTCAAACGGTCCTTGCCCCAAGGTGTAGTTTACTGCCTACATAGACTGCATAGACGTATCAGTGCACATTACAATCTTCAAAGACTTCTGATAAAGATTTGTAAAGAGCAGGTAACTTTGACTCACAGTTTTTAAGCTGTCGGTCAAACCACACCGAGGGTGGGGGGGTTGCATAGCAGAATGTGGGAGTCACTAAAATTACAGCTGGGAGTAACAAGTTTCGGGAACATGCAGCCACCAGAAGTGCACTCAGAATTAAACAGCCAGGAACCTTAGGTGTTCATGGCAGCCCTGGTCCATGCTGCCCATGACTCCACCGCTGTCTTGTTCTGAACACATAACTTTGCACTGTGTGCTCCATCCCAACAAACACATCCACCATCTCAACAATCGCTGCCTGAAATCGCTCTTGAGTTCAGAGTTAGGAATTTCAGCATTTTCTTGATACGGACAAAGTTCTCTGCTGTCATAGAAGCATAGTGGCTTAATTATGAAAAACAGAGAGACTTGTAATATTTTCCTACGATTTGATTTTTTAAATCACTATTGGAGTTTCACTTAAAAAAAACTACTTAAAACCACTAAAACTACTGGAAACTACTTAAGTTTTAACTTAGGCTTAGGGCAGAATTCGCAGCACTTTCTGAAGTGACCATAAACACACGTCAGTTGCTGTGTGCCATGTATTCATGGGAAACATGTGTTCTCAGTGTTGATGAAAATAAAATCAAAATATTCATAAATTCTGAAACATATTAAGGATGTTCTCCATTCTTCAGGATGAAATATCCTGCTTTGATTTAATTCTATGTGTAAAAATAAACAAACCTCATTTGTAAACAAATTTATTTTTAGCTTTAACATATGGTAAAATTATAGAAGCTCCAGAATTTTTTTCTTTCTTTTTTTTTCCTGGTTTTGCCCAGTAGTTTACTTTTTAACTCATAAGATTTTTTTCATATTCTGATCATGATTTCTCCTCCCTCATCTTTTGCTGATTCTCCCTGCTTTGCCACCTATTTAACTCTACATTTTCTTTCTCTCGCCTTTTAGAAAACAAACAGGCAAAAAATAAATAAATAAATAAATAAATAAATAAATAAATAAGCCAGGGGAAAAAAAGCACAAGAAACACACACACACATACACACACACACACACACACACACACGAACACACACATGCACACATACAAACAAACCTATTGAAAACTCATAAAAACAAAAAATCAGAAACTATAAAATAAGTAAAAGACCAGTAAGGTAAAAAATGTTCAAACATTCAATATAATAAAAAGAAAGTCTTTAAAAGTACCACTGAGTTTGTTTTGTTAGCCATCTACTGCTGGGTCAAGACCTGTCCTTAAGTGTGATCTGTTCCTTTGAAGAAAACTAAGTTGCCAATTGGATAGAAGGTCTTTGTTAGAGGCAGGAGCTTGTGTCCACCTTCCCCTTTCAATCCTGGGCCGCCATCTGGCTTGGATCTGTGCAGCCATGCGCCTGCTGCAGCAGTCTCTCCATGTTACTGGGCGATAGTCCTGCTGTGTCTGGAAGATACTGTTTCGTTGGTGTCCTCCATTCCACCTGGCTCTTCCAGCTGGGAGTACCAGCTTCGGCAGGTCAGAGCAACTGGAAAGGAGGTATGGAGTTGGCAAAACTACATATACACAAGAGAATGTATCTGAGGGGACCAAGCTTAATTCTCTTTATTTCTCTTCTCCTTTTCCGGCTCTTCCACCTCCTCCTCTTCTTCCTTCTCCTTTTATTTGTCTCTTCATCCCTTTGATACCACCTCCTCACAACCATAAGTTATATATTTTCCAAAAATAAATTGAATTTCTCTTTACACAGAAGAAATCACAGTATGATCACAAATTCCATGTTTTTCTTAGAAACCCAGTGTTTGAGTGGAAGTGTCACTCCAGGCCTTGGCATCCATACACCCAGAGTCAGAAATGTTTGGGTGAAGGCTCTACCCCAAGACCCCTCCCCTGAAGTTGATTCAGTACAAACCCCACCCTTGAGAAAGCCTGCCATCTGCGACTCCACCCAGCTAGGCATTAAAGGCCTCCACCTCGTGGTTTCTGTTTGATTGAGAGCGTCACTTCAGCCCCTGTCATTTATATCCAAAGAGTCTGGAATGTTTGGGCAAAAAGTTCCATCCCAAGCCCACTACCCTGGGAGTTGGCTTAGTTCAGACTCCACCTCCGAGAAAGCCCACCAAACAGTAAGCCCTCCCCAGAGATGCCCAAGACCACTTTCACGGGGTATTTAAACAGCAACCCAGAGAACAAATGTGGTTTTCCAGTCTTCCTTCTTGGTCTCTTTTCTGGGGGCTGGAAGGCCCCCAGAAGTGTTAGTGTCCATTAAACCTGGGTCTTTTCTAACTGATTTGTTCTGATTTGGATTATTGCATGAGAAGAGGTTTATTGGGATGCAAAAACTTTTCAGTTTTCCCTTGTGTCCTCACCTTTCCCTGGGACCACCCAGGAATGTTATGCTCAGAATAAACCTGGATTTATTAATTTAGTTTGATTGACTTATTACATCAGTGGTGGCAGATTCCCATTAATCAAGATTTAAATTCAACATTTGGTACAGAACCCAAGTGGAGTTGAATTTTCCTGCTACCAGGTGACTGTGGAGAACCACTCTCCCATTCTTGCTGTTGGACAGACTTGCTCCGTGAATTTCCCAGTTTCAAACCACAGCCTCTAAAGGGGTTCAGGATGCTTTCCGTCTTCCAGTTTGCCTGCAAAGATGCAGAAGTACCAGGTAGCTGTACTGTTCTGTGGTAGAAACAGTCTCTACCTTTTGGGCCCTTGTATGAGAGAGTCCTGCACAGGGGGACCCCAAACCTCCTACTATTGTGACCACAGGCTCTTTCAGAGGGCACTCCATCTTAGTCTCCTGGTCCCCTGCTAATAGCTTGTAAATGAGTATTTCCCAGTCCAAGTCCGTTCCTCAATCACCCTATAAAATTTATACAATCTGGGGCTGAGCTACCATGAGGTTCGTAAGCACTGCATTCCTGCCCCATCTCCCTGCACTGCCTGTCTCTTCACCTAGGCTTTCTCTCTGCTCCTGGCTTTGCCTGCAGGCAATCTCCTTTGTCTGGATTTCATGCTTTCCTCCAAGCTCTTCCAGCTTCCCAACTTGTTCCTTTCTTGGATGCTCACTGTAACTTCGCCTGTGTTTCCCAGCCATGCTGGGTTTCATGCCCAGCACATTGCTGTTCACCCTCTTTTCCAACTGTTATGATCTGTCCTGTCCCTTTAAAAGACAAGCCCCACCCACTCCCCCCCATCTGCCAAGGCAAGCAGATCTTCCTTCACTTTCTGCCTGAGCTCCTCCCTTTCTGTCTCTCCCAAAGAGATAGCTTTTCCTCCCATCTTCTCTCCCCACCCTCTCTGCTCTTCTCTCTCTTCCTTTCCGCTCCATAACCCACTAAATAAATATCCAACCTCACTCTGCCTGTCTTTGTCTCTCACCCACCGGGGGTTCCTCATGGGACCAGCTGCCGCGCTGAGGTTTCTCACTCGTCTGCAGAGTGGCTCCCTACCTGGGACCTGCTGCCCCTCATGGTCTGCTGCCCACTGCTGCCCCTCGGGGAATGGCGCCATTTTATTTTTACCATGACACTGGTGCTCATGACTCAGCCAGGCTCTTTCCACATTCCCTCCTGCCCATAGGCAGGCTGACTGAAGATACATGGAACCCTAGGCTCAGGAACAGGGTTTATTTACAACAGCTTCATGCTCTCACTGCCTGAACCCCAACCTCTAAGCACACCAGCAACTTTGGTGGTGAGTTCTCCCCTTCCAGTCAGCTTAAGAGTATTGCCCCCAACCATAGCCTTCACAGCTACAGTTGTCCCCTTTGCTGACATTCATCTATGGTTGCTTCCCATAATGAAAAACATGATTGGACAACCCAGAGTAGCCCACCCGGACTAACACTGCACACACTGAGCAGTGCATTTGCTTTGTGGCCCAGGGTCCCTTGGATTTTTCTTTCTCTTTCTCTTTTCTTTTCTTTTCTTTTCTTTTGGACTACCCATAAGTGGTCCCTTAAGTAAGTAAAAGACTGCTCAGAGTGGCCTCTAGCCTCTCTGGCTTTCAGGTCGCCTGGACTGGGGCCAGTCAGGCTTCATCAACACCCCACCTGTAGAGAAAAGACGTTTTCCTACAGGCTTTGCGGTGTCACTATTCTCTAACCTCTGGCTTCCCAGTAGCCTGGACTGGGGCCAGTTGACTTCATTAACACCCTGCCTGTAGAGAAAAGGCATTCTTCTCCAGGCCTTGGGGTGTTTGTTCGCTGTTTTTGTGGGTTTTCACGTTTTCAGCTATGGAATATAAACCTTCAAACTATCAGCCGCCCACCTGTGAACGCTCTGCGGGTGTCCCTCTGCCTCTGCTTTTCCTTTCCTGGGCAGCCTCTACCCCACCTGTCTGAAAATGATCTTTTCCTCTTGCTCCCATTCCTTCTATTCTATTCCTGTCACCACTACCGCTGGTCCCACAGAAACCAACAAGGTTATTTGGACCCGTGAGGCAGCTGTTTTTAATTCCAGCCTTTGCTCCCCACCACGGTTTGTGGTGTGGCAGCTCAGAGACAGGGCAGATCATGCCTCTTGGTCTCTCTTGGTACTATGTTTAAGACTCCCACAGCTTCTCCATACAACATGTGACCACTGCCATTTTGATTGAGGTCAGGTAACCTTACTGCCATCTTAACTGAGGTCGGGTGACTTCACCACCATCTTGAATGAGAGCCAGGTCAGTTGACCAAGTCTTGTCATCTTTACTGAGATATTCCCTGCCAGGTTTCCTGGTGCTGACTTTGTTGCATGTGTGTTTTATGTAGTGGCATGACATTGATAGGGCCCACCAAAGCATCTACTTCACCCAATTCCCGTTCACTGTGTGTGTTTGTGTGTGTACATACATGTAACTTAAATATACCTATTTTTACTGTTATAATTGTATGTTTATAGTATCTCATTCCAGACTACAAAACAAGTCTCATGTTTTAAATTGGTATGGACTTTTAAGTCTCTTACAAAAAATACTATATATGCAATCCAACCACGATTTAAAAATGTTAAGCTGTTCTCTACTATTGTCAGTTCTGCCGTTAACCTTCTATTGCAAGCAGTTTTTCTTTCTATCTTTATACATGTGTAAATCTTACCTGTTAAGTTGAGAGCCAGTACAGTCAAGCTCAGACCCAGCCCTCCAGACAGATTCTAAGACTTATCTATACCCAGTAAACAACCCTCATCTGCTCAGAGATCTGGGGAATATGGCATTCAAATGCTTAATTACTAAAACAAAAAAAACCCAAAAAACAAACACACAAACAAACAAAAAACAAAAACTTTTCATAACAAAAAGAGACAGGTTGGCTCCTAGCAACAGCACTCTACTTCCTCCAAAGAAAACAGAAGACAAATGGGCACAAAACAACATCCATCTGCAATTCACTTCAACTGCCAAGAATGGACCACTGGGCAAAACTACCTTTCATCTAAACTGAAGATCACCAGACAGTGGACAGAATCACTGGAATTGACAGCCTAGCTGCTCAGGTCAAGGTAGGCTTGTCTTCCTAAAGATTTCTAAGCACACAGAATCTTCTGGAGCCTGGCAGGCCCTGCACTAACCAGTAAAAGAAAATACAACCCTCAGGAACCAATGAAGACTCCGAGGAGTAGCTCTAGGTGCCAACGAAAGAAGTTCTCTGTCAACAGCTGAGAGGTTAGAGGACAGCCTCACCAAACAAATTCCAATAAGCTACAAGTTAACAAAAATCTCTCTCACACTGCCTTTCATAGTTTTAAAAATAATTTTTATTGTACAAAAAATATCTGTCACAGCCATTCTGATATAAATATGCTGCTGTTTAAAACTTACATTTGTACAAACCCAAAAAATTTCTTGTGAGCTCCAGGGATCCGAACTGAAGGATCCACCTTTAACAGGTCAGATACAGCCCTCTCAATTCCCTGGCCCTAATTTTTTTTTCCTATACTTAACTTTGTCCTCTGTTCTGCCAGTACCTTAAACAGGTGTAAGAGACACCAGACATTTCCATACCATAAACACCAGACAGGAGCAGAGACTAGCTACCCCAGGATATGACTAGTACCCAGTAATCTCAAATTCCCCCCAAGACGACACCCACAAATAAGCAGGAAGCAATCTTGAGAATCTGCCTCCCCAACTCCTGTTGTGCTTAACCTTTCACCTTTTCATTATAAAAAAGAGATGGGAATGTAATGGTCTGTCCTGTCCCTGTAAGAGACAAACTCCACCCACTCGCTTCCCCATCTGCTGAGGCAAGTGGATCTCTTCCCTTTCCATCTCTCTCTCAAAGAAGTGGCTTTTCCTTTCTCTCTGTTTCTCTCTGTGTGTTTCTCTCTCTGTTTCTCTCTCTGTTTCTCTCTCTCCCTCTCTCTCTCTCTCTCTCTCTCTCTCTCTCTCTCTCTCTTTCTGCTCTTCCCCCTTCTCCCCTTTCACTCTTTCTCTTTCCCATCCATAACCCACTAAATATATATACACTTTCTCTGCGTGATGTACCTATCTGTCCCTATCTGTCTCTGTCTCTCACCTGCCGCGGCTCCTCAGGGACTGGTTGACCTGCCGAGTCTCTCACCTGCCTGCCACATGGCTCCTTGCCTGGGACCTGAGGTCCCTTGTGGCCCACTGCCCACTGTTGCCCCTTGGAGAATGGTGCCATTTTATTTTTAAGTTTAAGTTGCAACCGTCTGTGTTCTCCACATGACTCTGGCCCCTCTGCCCCTCTGCCTCTCTGCCCCTCTGCCCCTCTGCCCCGTTTTGTTTGTTTCTGCCTGCCTGGTTCCCCTCCACAGTGCCTTCTCCATACTTTGTGGGCGGTGGTCTGCCTCAGCCTGGTAAGAGCTGCCTTATACCACAAAACACCTTTCATTCTTACGGCTTCTCACTTTAGGATTTATAAGTTGGTCATATGACACAGTGTCCCAGGAAGAGTTTTGTTCATCGTTTTTGTTAAAGTTTTGTTTCTGTTGAAAATCTTGTCTGTTCCTCATGCATGGAATAAAATGTGCTAATAATGTGGCCACAGCATGCTTGATTATTCTGTGTGTATGTTTGCTTGTTTTAAAATCTGTACAACTTTTAACCCCAGATTACCACAGCTCTGGGAAAAAATAAACATGTGGTTAGCTGCCATTTTGGTTGAGGTCAAAATAAAAATCTCAGCACCCTCTTTACTAAGGGCAACAAGGTGTGCTGGTGCCACCAAGGAGACATTCCACCTCCAATATTCTTTGGCTTACAATATATTTCTATATAATAATTCGTGTCCTGTTCTGAAAAAACAAGGTTTATAACAATGCTGATTTAATGAGATATTAAAGCTGCACCTCTACGTTCATGTACAGGGATAAATGTTGGCAGCACGATTTTGTATCTTAAGAGTAAACCCCTTTATATTGTGTAAAATCAGTAAATTGATCACAGTGTTAAAACTTGGTTTTGCCTTCTACAGATTAGGATTATGCTCTAGGTCTCAGGACAGCAGTAAGCTGTAACTGATTGGGTAAGCTGTATGTTCAAATTTAGCTTATATGTCTAATTTAGATTTACCTGACAGGTAATGATACCTTGATTCTCAAGTGCCTTTTCCGATCTGAGAGTATTTAACAAAAGAGTGCTCTATAATAGAGAGACATGCCAGCTCCTGCAGCAACCTTAGCTCCTCCAAGAAGGCACATGGCTGCACAGAAACTTCCTTCTGGAATCTTGTCTTTGCATATGGAAAATCCTGCCACACAGCAAACAAGCTGCCTGGCCTCTGCCTGGAATGGACAACAGTATACTGGGGGAATTGATCATCTCTTCCTGCCAAGACAGGTAGACCGAACCCTATCCCCAGAGGACAATCTGTCATGTCTCCTAGGCTTAGCTGCTACAGGCCAGTACTGCTTCTGAGACTGGTATTTACTAAATACCGTGCAGAGACCTGGAATTTCCTGGGTAGGTGGAAAAGTTGTCTCACTTCTGCTCACTTATTTACCCCTTTCAGATCTGTCTGATGGCAGTTGATGATTGAGGGTACTGGTATCTCATTAGTTCATTAGTTTAGTTTTTGCTAAAAGTATAGACAAGTGTGCCTCTTTCATGGGTTTCCTAGTCCAGGATTAACAGGTTTCAGATATAACTTCAGAGATCCAGAATTAAATATTCCTCTAATTGTCTTCTTTAATGTTCATGCCTTTTAACCCAAAGCCATAGCCTTTCACTATGATACCAAGAAGTAAATCTGTTCCAGCTGTCTTACAGATACCTGAAGGTTCCTGGAAGAAATTCTGCTGCTGTATCAAGAAATCTGGTCTGGTAAAAACTATCAGTCTTCAGAACTTATTTTGACCCCACCCATTTTCAAGCATGTGTTTCAAGCTCACTCCTCCTTCCTGGGCCAATACCAACTTACAGAGGGTCCTTCAGATAATACCAGCACCTACACCAGTTCCTGGAATTTCACCATGGGTACCAACTCTGCAGACTCAAATGGGCATCTACTCAGTAGCTGGAATCCAGGCTCAGGGGACATGTCTGCTCTCATCTCAGGTACTCACCCTGGCCTCTCCTGTACAACCAGGACACTTCTTTGGTCTTTTCATTCTGGCAGTTGTCACCCTTCCCATGACAGGCAGAATTCATGGTTCTATAATGTACAGAATTTCCTTGTTCTTCTTTTCCATCCTCTGCAAATTTCACATATGATAAAGGGAAAGATAACTTCTAGTCTATCTTTGCCCCCTCCCCCTCATTTTTTGTATCTCTTATTGGAGCAATTGGTAGAATAACCTAAACCAATCCCATAGCCGTCTTCATTAACTGTCTTAGCTACCTGTACCTTTTAGACGGACTCAGAAAGCTCAGTTAAATCACTGATTTAACTGGTATCACTGCTCTTATAAAAATCATCTCCATTATGATCTGCATGTAAACTGCCCAGCGAGGAGTGGAAGTTGTTCATGAAATAACCATGCTATACTAAATACAGTGGGATCCCTCTACAGAGTAATCATGTTATGTCAAATACAGCAGGAACATGACAGCAGTAAGCAAGAGGAAGCACAGCAGAAGCAGGGGCATTCTGGAGATAACACCCCTTAGACTTTGCTTTTCCAGGGTCCTACGATAACTTTACTGTCCGCTGGGCTGCATTCCATAAGTTACACTGCTGACTGAAGCTCCTCTGACATGGCCATTTGAAGATGGATGCTCTAAAGTAATCCCCCTCTAGCTCACAATTAAGTATAATAAAGGGTTATTTATTTAGGGGCAGACTCACAGACCACAGTGCTCTGCACAGCAGCAAGGGGAGAGAGCATGTGCTGTGGGAGTTTCTTCAGCCACAGCCTGTAAGATACCAGCCCTCTTGGGTGTGGTCTTTAATGTTTGTTATAAATGCAGCTGTAAAGCATGCGCACACTTTCTTACTTCTGGCTCTCATTTCCAGCTGCTAGACTCGGGACATGTTCCCCATTTGTGCAGAGGACTGTGATCTAGAACAGTGATCTGTGAGTCTCCCCTAAATAAATAAACCTTTATTTTACAAAATTCGGAATTAGTGTGGGATTATTTTTGCAATTTCCAGCATCAAATAGTGCCAGCGTAGACAACTGCATCCACACAAAAGAACAGAGTTAAGCATGGCTTCTTGGTAGCAGCATTTTCATGGGTGGGCTCTGTTTGCTAGAGGCAAGTGTGTCTCATTTAAGGGAAGCTTCCTAACTCAACTTTAGCTGCAAAAGCTTTGCAGACTTTTTAAGAGGCTCCATCAACAAACACTTAAATGGTGTTTTAGAATAGCTGACAGCATGCTTCTTGGTGGTGGCAGGGACCTTGAAGCTCCATAGAGTGGTGGCAATAAACATGGAGCCTGCCAGTATCTCTGTCATGAGGCTAGACTCTCAGGAAGCTAAGGAATGGGGTGGATCCAGCCATCAAAGCCACGGCTTTAAATCCTACCCATATCGCTTAGCAAATTAAAGACTCATGTGGTCAGAAAAAGAGAGACATACAGTAAAGATAAATTCAGATGAAGAAAACCCCTAAATGGTTACAGTGTGTTTAAAAATATATGTAGGCTTGGGAAAGAAAAGAGAAAGGATAAAGTCCTTTTAAAAAAGGAAGAGAGTAGTTGGATGGAGTGGCACACATTTTTAATCCCAGTACTTTGGAGGAGGCAGGCAGAGCTCTGTGAGTTTGAGAACAACCTTATCTACAGAGTGAGTTCCAATACAGCCAAAGGTACCCAGAGAAACCCTGTCTCAAAAAAGCTAAAATTAAAAATAAAAATAAAAGAAATATAGTTTAAAATAAAACCATATAAAGATGAAAAGTAAACAGAGAGTCTGGATACTGTATATTATTGTGCTGCCTTTGAATGGTTTGATTGCTGAGGAAGGAATAACAGCTGCCAAAAGACATTTAATTACAAATGCTGATGGAGTAATACAGCATAAATATATCCAATATTTCAGAGGACCTCTATTGGAGTTTCCTCTGAGTTCTATACCCAGAACAGTTTCAAGACTGCTAACTGAGATGACTAAGCCTCACAGAATACTCCAGTCAGGACTTAATCATGATTCTAAATGTTCTTTAGGTTCCCATAAGATGATCAACACCCCCAGTCAGCAGGAAGTAACCTGGAAAACTGTGCACACATTCCTAAATAATTGATTATGGATATTTATCTGTTTTTTAGAGTGTTCTTTAAAAGTTATGGGTAATGGTCTGGAAAAAAAGCTAAACAAAAGACATTAGATTCTGAGTTCTTGTTTTGAAAAAAAATGGGGGGATTACTGTGGGACCATGGTCTTGTATTATTTTAATAGAATCCTTATTGGTCAGTAGCCAGGCAGGATGTATAGGTGGGGTGACCAGGCAGGAAGTAGAGGTGGTGCAACCAGACAGGAAGTAGAAGTGGGGCAATTAGAACAGGAGAATTCTGGGAAGAGGAATGGTTCAGTCTGCAGTTGACACAGAGGAAGCCAGACATAGAGCAAACAAGATGAGAATGCCTCACTGATAAAAGGTTCCAAACCTCCTGGCTAACACAGACAAGCATTATGGGCTAATATTAATTATAAGAGTTAATAAGAAGCCTGAGATAATAGGCTAACTAGTTTATAATTAATGTAGACTTCTGTGTGTTTCTTTGGGACTGAAGAGCTGCAGGACCAGGTGGGACAGAAATCTTAGTCAACAAGCATGCAAATTTTATGGCTGCATTTATAGTATAAGTGATCATGCCCAAGTGGACTGGTATCTTAAAGGTTACTGACTGAAGGAATTACCACAGCACCTCCCCCTTTGTCCAAATAAAAGAGTTCTAAGCCTAATACAAAATATATAATATACAAAAATATCAAATACAAAAATTAGAATTACAGCCAGAATAAACAATATTAAGCAAGAAACATATGCTAAATATTTTAATAATTATCCTACCCAAAGGTCTCTAAGTCTTAGATTAGAAATACTTGGCCAAGTCATGAGAGGAAAGTAACTACAACCCTGATGTCTTCAACCCCATTGAAGACTGAAGAAGGGAAATAATAATACTTGAGTAGGCAGGAAGTACAATCAAGCAACTCCCAAAATGTGCAATAAATGACAGAGGCAACTTATTACCTGGGCAAACACTCAAAGTCTCATTTGCAACGTTGGAGCAACCAACTTAGGTTAAGGCCTAGAGTAACTGACAGATCATTTTCAGAGTTAGGAAAAATTTTAAAACCATCTTACCCAGGTTTGGCAAGGTTTGACAGTCTTTTTTCTTGTACCCTACTTGTCCTGTCCAGACACTATGCATTTTGTCAATGGTTGAGGTAATGACAGTTTCTTGCCGAAAGGCCAGTTTTGCCAAGAAGAAAACAAGCTCCAAGTGAAGTGTCATTGGTGGCCAACATTCTCCAGGAACAATTGTGTCTCATGACAACAGAACCCTAATTTATTTAAATGCCGTATCCTACAGTTTTTTGAAGTTGTTGCAGATTACCTATCTATGCAGAATACAATCTCTATGTATCGAAAGAACTTGATTAGTCTAACTATAAGTATGATAACCATGAATGATTAATCTTTAAAGGTAGGGTAATAGGTACCTTTAAAGGTTTGCTAGTTGTTTTGTGTTCTTGTACAGCCTGAATGGCTGGTGACATTTGTATATAGTACCTTATGATATCCATTCCAGAAACACGAGTTTCTGGAACTGTAAGAATGTTAATCTTGGTATTTCATTGCTGCAGCAGGTCATGACCCCATAAATTTACTGCACTATTAATCACATATGGCCTCAGCTTCCCTCTTTGACCTCCTGGCCCTATGCATTCAACCCATCTTGTTCTTTGTTTTACTTGAGATAGGGTTTCAATTCATAACAATTGAACATCTGCCTCTTGAAAAGATCAATTCAGATACCAAGATTCTGGAGAAATTATAATCACATCTTCACCAGTGCCCAGTAATCCCTCAATTACAATGTTATTTATATGCAGTTTTAACTTTAGTCTTTGATCATTTATAGAAGTCTGCCAAAATATATGCTTCCTATATCCTATTGGAATTTTTGTTTTATTCTCAATGTTTATTCCATCATTCTGAATAGTGGTTTTTTGTTTGTTTGTTTGTTTTGCAGCAGGCAATGGATTTTTTACTTTTCCTGGTGAGACATGTCATCCACAGTGACTGGGAATGACTGTATCATGTTTGACTTGGGGACCTGTGAGAGGTCCACCAAGGAGTTTTTCAATGATATCAGGTTGCTTTCTTTGTCTTTTGTTGACCTACATTCACTGCTTCAATGTCAGCCTTTGCTATATCTTCCACATATTCCAGAAGATTGAGACCATCTATTTTTGCCATTCTTAGAGGAGACATTATTTATTGGAATTACTTGTCTACAGTCCCTTCTCAGATGCCCTATTCTACCACAATTAAAACATTTGACATTTTTATGTCTCCTTATACCTTTGGAAATTGCTTCTCCTACCCAAGCCTCAGTATTATAGTCAAATGTCTCAACATTCATTGTATGCAGGATCCACTCATCCACTGGTGATGATTTAACCTTTAAAGGTCCAAGTATCTTTTGCATTCTAAGTTTGCATTTTCAAAATCCAGAAATTCAATAAGATCTCATCTAGTTTATGTGTCTTTACTCCTATTTGTATAGCCTTAGTTAATTTCTAGGGAAAGTCACTAAAGTGTTGTCTTTGGCCCTTTTTAATCCTAATATTCTATTCAATTCTTTTTCTTGATTTTTGAATCCTGTCCCAAGCATTTAAGTTTGCTGTGTGACATAGGGGTAAGATGTATTCATCATCAAGAGCTTGATCCTGTGGGTCAGCATAAGTGCCCTTGACAGGAATTTGATCTTGGGAAGCATCAAATCCTTTTGCTTTTCCCTTTTGGTCTAAAGTGTTTGCCTCTTCTAACTAATACCATTTCCACAGTAGTTATGGCCTGCCTTTCAGGACTGCTGAAACTTATTGAGGCCAATCTTTTGGGGTAGCCTTATTGCTGTAAGCCCCTGTCTTTACCATCTTCCTAACAAATGTTGAATATCAACCATAAGATAATACTGCTTGCTTAATTTCTTTTAGATAGCTCATACCTATAGGTTTTCATCTACATTGCTTGGATCCTTTCGAACATTTAGAACTTCATGCTTTTTTAGAGGTGATCATGGTAGAAGGCTAAAACTCTTGATAAGTCATCTCTGACTCTGACACATACTGGTGATGTTATAGTCTGTTCTTGTAGCTTTCTCTCTGCTCATCAGTAATTTCCTCAGTAATTTCAAATCTTTTACTACTATCTTTGGTAAAGCCTGAATCTCTTGGCCTGTATATATTTTTAGTAATCTTGTTGATTCACATAGCCCCCAGTCCTCATTCTATACGTGTGATTCCAAGGTATGAAGTGTTTCCTTTAACAATAATGTCTCATCCTTGGACATTATTTGGATAGTGTGCAGGTTACCTTTCTGAAAAAATACTCTATCTGCTAAACTATCATAATTTCTTAACAGATTTTGATTGTCAAATTCAATAGGATGAATTATTTCAGATAATTTCTCAGTACCCTTTGACATGGATTGAATTTTATCTGTAAATTTAATGTTATCCTTTTCAATGATATTAATTTTTTCAGCTAACTTTTGATTTTTGATGGTATTGATCCTGTCAGCTGACTATTCATTATTAGTCTGTAAGGATTGTATTATTTCTAAAAATGCCCCATTCTTGGTTCTGTTATCACATCATTTTCCTGAGGATGCAATATGAAAAACAAAGCTAAGTCCCAATACCCGATAAATGGATGTATGAGAAAAACCACATAATCCTTGCAGAATACCATCCATAGTATAAGCACAAAGGTTATTAAATTCCTGAATGGTAATAGTGCTTGCCATCATATAACTTTCAAATTTATTAATGTACATACCTCTAATAGGAGATTTCAGTAAATTGTTGTAGGTGTAATAATCTGCATTGACAAGCAGGTGTCAAAGTTGCAGTCGCATGGCAGAAAAATGCAACTGGCAGCAGAGAGACATGACCAGCATCAATGCAAACAGTCTTGCACTGCTTTGGTTCTGTGCATTGGTGGCTGGTTAAATACTGACAGATATGCTTTTCTTGACAATAGAACAATTAAATCAATTCCATACACAGGGAGAGTTTATTGGTGGCCAGAATATCAAGGAGCACAGAGATCACCAGCAGGGAACCCTATCCAAAATCTGCACAAGTCACCACAGGGTTGGGAAAGCGGCAGGGTGGGGAGAGGTTCAGGCAAGCATGTGAGAGTCTGGGAAATTGCCATGTTGCTCCGTGGTAGCTCCCCTGTGGTGGGGTTTTTGCAAAAAACCACTTAGTAGGTGAAATTAAGTCAAGTGGGCAATGGTGGGAGACCTCCTGAGCCATGAACCTTTTGAATTTTGGGCCTATCCAGGTTGGTGTGAATTTGGGATTCATGTAGGTGTCAGATGAAGATGGATAGTATAAAGTAATTCCACACTAGCTCAAAATTGAATATAATGAAGGGTTATTTATTTATTTATTTAGTTGTCTGCATGAACAGGGACCCTGAACCAAATCCAGCAGCTGGGAGAGAGAGCATGAAAGCCTTCAGACTGCATTTATAATGTAAGAGACCACGCCCAAGTGGGCTGGAATCATAAAGACTATTGACTGAAGGAGTTCCCACAGCATTCACTGACATCTTATAATCTTTCTGCCTCTTCTTCCACAAAGTTCCCTGAGTACTGATCAGAGTGTTTGAATAAAGATTTCCAGTTTAGGTCTAAGTATTCCAAGATCTCTCCCTCTGCACATTTTTTAGCCGTCAATCTTTGATGATTGACTGAGGCACTGATCTATGATGGGTATAGCAGAATACTGTTATGAGTCAATTTTCCCTTGTTGCATGGTCTGTCTAATCTCATGTTCTTGCCCACACAAAGCAGTATCAGGAATTGGTTCCATCTCTTAGAGTGGCTCTTAATTCCAATCAGATCGTAGTTGATTGCTCCCACAATATCTTTGCCACTATTGCACCAGCATACCATATGTGCAGGTCACCATTGTAGATCCTAGGGTTTGTTTCTGGATTGGTGTTCATCTTTCTCCTCTGATAGCATGCAGAGTACCTTCCAGAATGATCAATAGTATTCAGTAATTCAGTAGCAGCGAAGAAGGCTTTAGTTAGGCACCAGCTCAACTTCAGCATGTTCACAGAGTATTTAAGTGTTGTCTTCAGCAATAGGATCTTACTATCAGTTTGTGGAGAGCAACAAATATCTTTGGCAATAGCTTGAGGTATTTGAGCATTTTCATGGGTCTCCTTTCACCAATGATTCAATTAGATGCTGCTCATTCCCAGTACTTGTTGTTCTACTTGGTGGTAAAAGATGTTAAATTGGACATTATCTCCATTAATTTGGAATGTTAATGACAATGTTTGGTGCAGGAGAATTATCTGTATTCTGTCAATCATATTTTAATAAAACGCTGATTGGCCAGGCAGGCAGTATAGGCAGGAAAGCCAGACAGGAAGTAGGGGTGGAGCAAAGAGACTGGGAGTATTCTGGAAGCAGAAGCTCTCTCTCAGCCACTCCTGCGCAGACCACTGGAGAGGAAACATGTAAGCTGCCCAGCTGGAAAAGGTACTGAGCCATTATGGCTAACATAGATAATGATAATGGATTAATATAAGTTACAAGGACTAATAAGAAGCCTGACCTAATGGGCCAATCAGTTTATAATCTTATGGAGTCTTGTGTGTGATTTTCTTTGTTGCTTGCCAGCTGTTGGGGTACTGGGAGGGACAGAAACCCCAACAAGCCAGCCCTCATACTACATATGGCGCCCAGACGTGGATAACTGAATCCACAGAAAGCCTGAGAAAGCTTGGAAAAGAATAGAGTAAAGCATGGCTTCTTGGTGGCAGCAATTTCTCAGGTTTACTTTGCTTGCTAGAGGCAAGCAAGCGCTCTCATTTAAGAGAGGCTTCCTGACTCAGCTTTAGCTGCAAAACCTTGCAGCTCTTTAAAGAGGTCCTGCCACAAAACACTTAAATGGTGTTGATGAAAAGCTGAATGCATTCTTTTCAGTTTTCAGCTGTAGCAGGAGAAAAGCTGTGCTGTTTTAAAATGCCGGCTTTCTGGGCTGTCCTGCCAGAGCAAACTCTGACTCTTTCAGGCAGGCAGTCCGACTGAGTGTGGTCTGTGAGCAGAATGCTGCAGCTTGCTTGCTAGCAAGGACCTTGAAATGCCATAGAGTTGTGGCAGTGAACACAACTCTGGCTGGTATCTCAGCCATGAGCCTGGAAAGTTACGGAATGGGCTAATTTCAGCCGTAAAAGTCACAGTTTTAGTCCTCTCCTTAAAGACTCATGTGGTCAAAAAAGAGAGAGAGATACAGTAAAGAGAGATTCAAAGAGGAAGAAAACCTCTAAATGGTTTACAGTGTGTTAAAAATATATTCAGGATAAAAGTTAAAGTTCTTAAAGTAAAAAGAAAGAAAGAAAGTAGTTGGGTGTGATAGTACACACCTTTAATCCCAATGCCTGGGAGGCAGAGACAGATCTCTGTGAGTTCAAGGTGTGATAGCATACACCTTTAATCCCAGCACTGGGGAGGCAGAGACAGGAGGATCTCTGTGAGTTCAAAGACAGCCTGGTCTACAGTGTTATTCCAGGACAAAGATATACAAAGATCCTGTCTCAAAAAGTAAAAATAAAAATAAAAGAAATAGAGGTTAAAATAAAGCCACATAAAGATGGAAAATGCACAGAGAATCTTCATACTGTATGCTTTTATGCTCTCTTTAAATTGTTTGATTGCTGAGGAAGGAGCAACAACTGCTAAAAGACTTTTGTTTATAAATGCTGCTGAACTAACCCAAGATAGGAATTTTGAAAATACCTTGGCTTCAAAACTGAAGTCAAAAGGTATGTTACTTTGGAGAAGAGATTTTGCTTTTGTTTCCACAGAAAACGAGAGACTCTGGATTTATTCAGAGTTAAGAATAATCACCTTTGACCAAGGGAGGCCACCTGAAAAATCTCCGATAGGAACAGATGGCCCAGATGACAGAGGTCTACATCCAGAACTGATCCAAGACTGTTGCCTGAGATGATCGAGACTCACAGGATACTCCAGTCAGGACTTGAATTATAACTCTAAGTTTTCTTTAGGTCCCCATAAGATCATCAGCGCCCCCAACCAGCAGGAAGTAGCCTGAAATACTACGCCCACATTCCCAACAAATGGACTATGGGTATTTTTCTTTGTTTAAAAAAAAAAAAAGAGGGAAATGGTGCAGGAGAATTATCTGTATTCTGTCAATCATATTTTAATAAAACGCTGATTGGCCAGGCAGGCAGTATAGGCAGGAAAGCCAGACAGGAAGTAGGGGTGGAGCAAAGAGACTGGGAGTATTCTGGAAGCAGAAGCTCTCTCTCAGCCACTCCTGCGCAGACCACTGGAGAGGAAACATGTAAGCTGCCCAGCTGGAAAAGGTACTGAGCCATTATGGCTAACATAGATAATGATAATGGATTAATATAAGTTACAAGGACTAATAAGAAGCCTGACCTAATGGGCCAATCAGTTTATAATCTTATGGAGTCTTGTGTGTGATTTTCTTTGTTGCTTGCCAGCTGTTGGGGTACTGGGAGGGACAGAAACCCCAACAAGCCAGCCCTCATACTACAAATGTTAACCATTGTCTCCATTATTTTGGAATTCCAATGAAATTTCTTCCATATATGTATATATTTTAAGAAGCTTCTACTGTAGTAGGTTACTATATGAACCTTCAAATGGCACTTAGTGTTATAATCTTAACACTCCCTATAATCTTCCCTTATCCCCTTATCATTTTATACTACAATTCTATTCAGTTCATCTGTTTGCAAATTTAATTTCATCTGTAATAAATGGTAAAAATTTATACAAATTTCAGAAAATTATTTTAAACCAAATTTCTTAGACTAGACATGGTGGTACACACATGTAATTTCCAAAAGTCAGGAGTTTGAGTCAGGAGAACTATCACAAGTCTAAGACCAGCCTAATTATATAGTGAGATCTGGGCTACCTATTGCTACTTAAAATAAATTTCTTAGGCCAGGCATGGTGGAACACTTCTGTAATACCAGTAGTCATGAGAATGAGATTGGATGATTGCCAAGAGTTCAAGGCCAGTCTAATTCCATAGTGAGTTATTCAGAGATACATAGCCAGATCCTGTCTCAAAAACAAACAAACAAAAATACATTGTGATTTATGATCAGTAAATGTTTGATTCCTATACCATTTTAATATAGCTACATTCCTGGGTCACATAACAATTTATTGGGTGAAAAAGTCTTAAGTGAAACAATTGAAGAATTCCTGCCTTACCTTGTTCCCACTATGGGAATACACTTTATGTTAAAAAAAAAAAAGTAGGAGTTAGAATTAACCATCCCATTATATGTATTAATCTAGTACTTTATGTACTGAGCTACCTCACCACCCCATGAAATATTGCTTTCAAGAGTCATATTCATTGTTAGAAAAGGTGGTTACAGAAGTAGTAGGTGGGAGACAGAAGATAGGGAGTTTTTACTACAGTTTAAGGAGAAACAATAAATAGGGTAAAGAAAGAGGTATGGATATTTGGCAACACTTAGTGGCCTGCCACTAATTAATAGCCAATCTTTATTAAGAGCAATGCATATACTAGAAACTGTATTAAGAATGTGATATTGACTCTCATATTAGCTTTGTGTCAATTCTTACAATACTTCCCTGAGATAGGCTTCTCTTTTCCTTACTTTGTGGAAATAAAGTAAAATCGAATCATAGAGAGGTTATATAACCATGCTAACACTGTTAATAAGGAGTGAGCCTGGGGCACGAACTAGCCCAGTGTAATTCCAAAACCCTCTTTATTCCTTAATGACTAAAAAAAGAGCAAATTAAATTTTGTGGATTAAGAAGAAAAAGTAGCAGAATCTGAGTAGCATTTGTTTTAACTGTGATGATCAAATTAACTCATCAGCATTTGCTGAGGATTCATGAATTGTTAATGGGCCTGTGGAAAGTCTACCACCTTTGCTGATGTCTTCTTGAATAGAGCTCTTTAATTTAACTCCAGGGTATTTAAATTGTTTGGCTTCTCAGAAGCTTAATTTAATAGGTCTTGACCTGGATGCTGGCCAAGAGCTTTTGAAAACAGACATGTCTACTACTCCAGGAAACCATTTCTTCTAATATTAAGAAGTAGATTGGAAGGAAGATTGATCACTAAGTTTATATTGCTGTATTGATCCAGTTGATGGGTCTTGCAAATTATTACTGGTGGGTATGTACCAATGAAATAGTAGGAAGAAATAGGAAGTAAAAAAAAAAGTAGGAAAAAATAGGAAGAAATGAAAACAAGAAAGTCTTCTCAGCAGACTGTAGAAAACTATAGATATAATATAGTCTGACTTCTTTCTCTATATTGGTCCATTTTTTAAACATACTAATGGAACCAAATAGCCCAAGGGCACTATTAAAAAGCAAATGTGGCTGATACTCTAATTAGAAGCAATTTGAACTGCACAGCTTACACTGTGACCTAGACCATCTTATAAAATTGAGTTGAAAATACAAGGAAGAAATAATAACTAGTATATATAGGTACACATAAATATTTACCAATGGTGCTGATCATGTAAGAATTAGACAAAATTGCATCTTAATGTGCCAGAGAAAATATAAATAAATAAGAAAAGGAAAGAAGATGAAACGTGAAAATGAGGATCTATTAACTTTAATATCTACCCTAGGAAAAATAGATTTATTTTGCCAAGTAAAAGAACAAGTTGTTCTCAAATTCTCTTCCCTCTATCCCTCCCTTCCTCTCCTCCATCCTTTCTGTCTTTTCCTATTTGCCTCTTTTTTTATAATGCCTTTTCTATAATGCTAAACATCGTGTATAATTCTTCCTCAGATTCGTAAGTCACCACAATGTTTTTTCTTCACACTGTATTCTTATACAAAGACAAATACAATGGACTTCTGGTAAATTCTTCAGTATAATCAGCATTTTAGACATTTAAATAACTTTACAGATTATCTAAATCTGTGTTTTTCAAAGTAAAACCTAGTACCTAATTGCAGCAGGATAAGGTGGAAAAATTAACAAAAAATATATATATTTCCAGAATCATACAACTCACCAAACCAAATGGAAATCTTGTTGAAACATCTCATATTGGCTTGCTAATCTTGATTGTTGGCCATGTTTTTTATTGTTAAACATCTTGGAAAACTTATAAATGATTATCCATGGCCATTCTATTCCCATTATTGTCCCAGTACTTCTTCCCAGAGATACTGTGTTTCTTTAAAAATTTATATGTGGAAGTCTAACTCTTAGTAGGATCATGTAACAAGGTGGAATTTCTGATAGGCAATTAGGTTCAGATGATGTGATGAGGATGAAAACCCCATATTGAGATTTGTGTTTTTGCCTGGAGGGTGAAGACCCCAAAACATCCTTTTTCATACAAGTGAGTAGAGCAAACAGGCAGCCATTGACAATTCACCAGAAGGACTCTCATCAGAAAGAGGCCATATTGGTGCCCTTATTTTGAACTTCCTAGTTTCTAAAATCCTGAAACTTAAGTTTCTGTTGTTTTAAGAAAATGGCTGACTATTGTCTACACTATTAATATCAGACCAGTAACAGAACCATGCTGATGGGTTAAAAAATATTCTTCCTCCTTGAGGCTTACTTCTTTTTCCCTCTGGGTTTTTATTTTGATATTGCTGTTTGTCTTGTTTTTTTGTTTTGTTTCTGAGGCAAAGGGTCTCTGTATGTATAAGCTGGCATTCAAGTAATGGTCTTCCTGCCTCAGCTTCCACCAATATTTGTTGTGGGATAACCCTTCTGTATGCTGTGAATATATGTTGTTCTTATTGGTTGATAATTAAAGCTGCTTTACCCTATAACAAGGCAGAATATAACCAGCTGGGAAAGCCAAACTGAATACAGGGAGAAAAACAGGGAAGAGTTGAAAGAGACAAGCCAACCATCCAAGAAATAAGATGACAGCAGACTGGTAAAAGCCAGGGCCATGTGGCAAAACACAGATTAATAGATATGGGTCAATTTAAATGCAAGAGTTAGTTAGTAATAACAGTATAGGGCTTGCTTATCATACAGAAATTTCTAGGTTCAAGTTGCAAAACTATAAAAGAGAAAGTAGCTAAACTTTGAGATGGGAAACAAAACAGTCAGGTACTTCAGCGTAATACAGGTCATTGTGAATTTATTGCATTTTAATGTTTGACTAGAGACCATATAGTATGAATAACATGTTATGTACTCCGTCTCTCTCTCCCTCAATTAATTTTATTCTTTCTTCACTTCCTTCTTCCCCTTTCTCCTCCTCTCTTTATTATTACTTTTTGTTGTTGTTGTTGAGGCTGACCTGAGCCTCCTGGGCTCCAACAATCCTCTTTAGCCATGGAAGTTACTGGGATGGCAAGTATGAGCTACCTACCTGTTAACATTTCCCAATATCTCTATCTAATAGAAATGAGAATTACAGAGAACACAGTTTCATTGTCCTGTGAAGGTTTACATGATTTATGTTTAGCTTCCTACTCTCCATCTCTTTGCTCCCTGAACACCTATAAGTAAAGCTTGTTTCATTCATTGATCTTATCTTTCTCTCTCTGATAAGGTCTTGCTATGGAGCCCAGTCTATCCTTGAACTGTCATTCTTCCCCTTCCCCCAACCTCTTAAGTTCTGATATTACAGTCAAATGTTACCTTGTCCAGTTTCTTGATAACATTTCTTCTTTTTTTCCATTCACAAATTTACACTTCCTCCCCTCCTCCCATTCCCATTCTGCTCTCCCACTCACCCTCCTCCCTCCCCCTCCCTGCTTGAGAAAGGGCAGGGTACCCTGCCCTGTGGGAAGTCCAAGGCCCTCCCCCCTACATTCAGGCCTTAGGGAACTGAGCATCCAAATAGACTAGGTTCCCAAAAAGCCAGTACATGCAATAAAAACAAGTCCCAGTGCCTTTATCAGTGGCTTCTCAGTCAGCCGCCTTTGTCAGCCACATTCAGAGAGTCCAGTTTGATCACATGCTTGTTCAGTCCCGGTCCAGCTGGATTTGGTGAGCTCCCATTAGATCAGGCATGCTGTCTCAGTGGGTGGACGCACCCCTCACGGTTCTGACTTCTTTGCTCATCTTCTCCCTCCTTCTGCTCTTCAACTGGACCTTGCTAGTTCAGTCCGTTGCTCTGATGAGGGACTTCGTCTCTATCTCCATCCGTCGGCTGGACGAAGATTCTATGGTGATATTCGAGATACTCATCAGAGTGATAGTGGGGCAAGGACAGTTCAGGCACTCTCTCCTCTGCTGCCAAAGGACCTAGCTGGGGACATCCCCGTGGACACCTGGGATCCCCTCTAGAGCCAAGTCTCTTGCCAACCCTAAAATGGCTCCCTTATTATAGATACCTCTTCCCTGCTTCTATATTCGCCCTTCGTCCATCTTCTCCCTCCCACTCCCCCAAGCTCTCCCCAGTTTTTCCCTTCTCCTTTCTCTCTCCCCATCTCCCTTACCCCCTCCCCCCCACCCAAACCCCTACCCCCACCCCCATGCTTCCAACTTTTGCCCAGCGATCTTGTTTGCTTCCAGGAGGATCTATATATGTTTTTCTTTGGGTTCACCTTGTTATTTAGTTTCTCTAAGCTTGTGAACTATAGGCTTAATGTCCTTTGTTTATGGCTAGAGTGCACTAATGATTGAGTACATACCATATTCATCTTTTTGGGTCTGGGTTATCTCACTCAGGATAGTGTTTACTATTTCCATCCATTTGCATGCAAAATTCAAGATGCCATTGTTTTTTACTGCTGAGTAGTACTCTAATGTGTATATATTCCACACTTTCTTTATCCATTCTTCCATTGAGGGGCATCTAGGTTGTTTCCAGGTTCTGGCTATTACAAATAATGCTGCTATGAACATAGTTGAACAGATGCTTTTGTAGTATGATTTGGCATTTCTTGGGTATATTCCCAAGAAGGGTGATAACATTTCTTAAATAATATTTAAACATATTCTGTCATCTTACTGTTTCTCCAACTAATGACTTAACGTCCATATGACAATTTTTATTTGCTTTTCAATTTTTTGTTTGAAACAACATCACATTATATATTCCAGGACACAATGAATCATTGTGTAGCTCAGTCTGGTCCTTGGCTCATGATCCTCTTTTCTCAGGCTGCCACATGCTGACATTATAAGTGTATATCACCATGCCTAGATACAAGTATTCGTTATTTGTGTGAGAATTACTTTTAAAATTTTTAAACGTGTATTTTAACAGTAGATGTTTTAGTACTTATTTTGTTATCTTCAGTCCTTTAATCCTTGACTGTACTCTTTTATATTACTTTTACTGTCTCTTTAAAGACTTTGTTTTATTTTTTAAAACTATTTCTTTCTGTAACTGCTTATATCTCTTTTTAAAAGCCTATGTACATTTTTTAAATCACTCTGTGGACTACTAAGAGGTTTATTTTTGTCTGATTCAGTCTTTATTTTATATCTGAAATCATTTCTGTCAGGAGTACTTTTTTTAAAATGCTAAGTGGGTACTGCTAGGACTAAGACTGACGCTTTGTCTGTTGTCTCCTCCCTGTTTTATGTGGCAGAGGTGCATTCACCATCTCTGTGAGCCATGCTCACCACCCCAGCTCCAGGGACACAGAGGGTGTATGTCACCATTAAGCAACTTGTAGAACTGTACTCACAAACCGTAAGTGCTCCATAGCAGGACCACCCGAAAGACACAGAATCATTCCTGCCACCAGCACAAACCAGGAATCTGTCTCCTAAAAGAGCCACGCCTCTGCTTGCAGCCCTCAAACAGAGCCTATCTCAAAAAAAAAAATGTAGCTACCAAAAAACTGTGCTTTGCCCCATTTTTGTGGTTCTAGAAGACCCCCTTTTTAAAAGACTTTTTTAGGTCTTATTTGGAGTCAAACTAGGCAGTGGGTGCTATTTGTAAACTGAGACTGTGATTTTTTCCCGGCCACTCAGACCCAAGTAATCACACAAAACTCATATCCATTACAGCACTGTTTGGACAATAGCTCAGGCCTATTCCTAGCTAACTCTTACATCTTAAATTAACCCCTTTCTATTAATCTATGTATCACCATAAGGCTGTGGCCTACTGGTAAGTTTCTAGTGTCCTCCTTCATCAGCTACATGGCTTCTACTTGACTCTGCCTACTCTCTCTCTCTATCTCTCTTCAGATTTCTCACTTGGTTTTACTCTGTTGAGCAATGGCTCAACAACAGCCAAAAAGCTGTCAAAACAGCTTTATTCATCAACCAATAAAAACACCACATATACAGAAGGATATCTTACATCAGTTTTGTTTGGGAGATTCTTTCAAAGTCACAGAGTTATAGCTGTAAAGGAGTGAGGTGAAACACAAAGGTTACGGATGCTTAAGCCTTAAGTATAGCCCAGTTCTATCTCAACATTCTTTTTTTTTTTGTTTGTTTAATATTCTTTTTTTTTGTAATTTTATTAAATTATAAAAAGTTTCCATTTACGCCCCTCCTCCCAACGCCCTCCCACTCCCCCCCTCCCTCTCCTCCTCCCTCTATGTCCCCTAGGGAAGTCAGGGTCTCCTGCCCTGTGGGAAGTCCAAGTTCCTCCCCCCTCACTCCAGGTCCAGGAAGGTGAGCATCCAAACAGACTGGATCCCAAAAATCCAGTATATGCAGAGGAAACCAGTCCCAGTGTCATTGTCAATGGCTTCTCGGAAAGACTGCAGGCCAGCCACATTCAGAAAATCCGGCCACATTCAGAGAATCTGGTTGGATCACATGCTCGTTCAGTCACGGTCCATCTGGCCTTGGTAAACTCTCATTAGATCCTATCTCAACATTCTTATTTGAAATATCTCTAGAAAAAAAGGAATATTACCTCAAATTTTGTTAAACATGCTTTGATTCCAAACTTTCAGTTTATTAGAGGCTCTAATTCAGTTCCAGGTGAGGGAATTTTTCTACTTTCAGGTGCTGTAATTATTTAATTTCCTCTGTATGTCTATTCCGATTCCAATTTTACTGTGTGTCTAAATGCTCTGGTTTGTTTGAAGAATCATTCAAAGTGGCAAAAACAACAATCTTAGAAACACCTGCATTCAAGTAGCAAATAGTAATTTCAAGTTAAGTGGCAAACAAAGCAAATACTGTCACTGTCAAAGTGACAGATACTGACACAGATGACCAAGTTTTCAAATAACATAAAATTGAATATAGTGAAAATAAGACACTTAATAATTTTCTATGACTATATAAATTCTTGAGAAGAAAAAGAAAATCTATTTATTTGTTGATTACTAGTGTTATATTGTTGTTAAAGTACAAACACTACAAGTAACTTTCCCTTTTTTGAAGTTCATGACAATACACACTACATTACACATTTAACATTTTTTACTGAATTATTTTTTGTAGTGATCTGCCATCTAAAGCTTTTTCCAAAATTCTCCTTTGTCTTTTAAAATAGTTTGTAAGGACAAAAGTGATACAGCAGAATAACATTTGGTAAATTGCCTAACATTATTGTCAATAAAATCAATCATTTGTAACCAGTCAAATTAATCTTTCAACCACTATTTTCCAAATAACCTAATAAGTTACATAATGCCCTGCTCTCAAATGTGAAACATTTATAGCACTAAAAAGTAGCTGACATGTGAAATGACTCAATGAATCAGTGAATAAAGGTACCTGTTGTTGAACCCAGCAACCTGAGTTGAAACCTAGGATTCAAGAGGAGAGAACTGACTCCTGCGGGCTGCTCTCTGCCATGTGTATTCTGTGACCCACTAATATACATACAATGCACATACACACAGGTACACACATACATGCAAAATAAAAGTAAATTATTTAAAAAGAAGTAAAGGCATGACCTAAGACATAAAGCATATCTCATTAAACAGCCCCCTATAAAAACTTCAAGCAAAAAATTGTTTTAGAGCTAAAAAACAAATGTATAGTTTTACTTATTTGTTGTTTGCTTATTTGACAAAGACGATTTCCTTGTAGCCTCCTACTGAGTTCAATTTCTTGCCAGGGATACTAACAGTTCCGCAATTTAGCAAAATATTTTTACATTTTTATAGCAATGTTAATTTTTGTGATTCTGTTGATTAGAAAGTCCCCTTGTAATATTCGCTTACCTTTCTCCTTTTGATTTCAGAAATGGACTTGACTCATTAGACACACAATGTTAAAGAAAACCAGTTCTGGTAACTTAAAACCAAGGAGGACCCCAGAGTGAGTGAAGGTGTCAGATACACTCAAAGTGCTACCCTTCACCCCAAAATACAACTCACCTCAACCAGTATTAACAATTTTCCTTGTCAGACACTTGTTAGGGAAAGACCTAAAAAAGCTGTGAAATGAAGGAAGCATGCCTGAAGGTGGCTAGAGATGGGAAAAGAGAAAGAGCTTGCTTTTTTACATCTATTCATATACTTTTACATTATACTTTTCTAGAAGATGAAGAACCAGTGTTATATCATAGGAGATATAAATGAGTATAATATTCTAGATTCTGGTTGGAGACGTAAGATAAAAGTAAAAAAAAATCAGTATCTTGATGAATTCAATTTAATCACTTGATGTGAAGCTTGTCAAGAATCCCAGAAAGGTCTTTCTGCCGACATCAGAAACTTTAATACCAGTCATCTGTAATCAATAATCTTTTTGCAAATATACTTCTTACAAAGTGTAAATAAATTGTATTAAAAGTTGGAAGCTTCCCTTGGTAGTCCCTGCAGTGATCTATTTTGTCACCATTCCAATTACAGCATAAGAAATAGTTTCTACAGTCTGTATATGTGTATGTATGTAAATGAAAAAATACTGTTGGTTAACTTGGAGGAGCATCATGCAACAATGATTAAATTAAATTATTTTCAAAAGGGAGTCTGTTGAACACTGATAATTTACTTCTCTTGTTCATCTAAAAAGGAATGCTGTAGGCAATTACACATTTAATGTTGTATTCAAATGCACACCTGGACATGTCAGTCTGCTTCCTCTCCTCTAGCCCATCATCAAGTACAGTCATGCCTTTACGACACTTTGGTTTTCATAAATTATTAGGTTTTGAGAGAGACCTTAATAATTCAGTGAAACAAATCTTTTAGTATGCCTTGGAAATTCTTTAGAGGGCCAACTGGCCTTGTCTATGACAGGGGGAAGAAAGAAGGGACATATTACACTAAGATCACATATGTTGTTCTTGTCTATGACAGGGAAGAAAGAAGGGACATATTACACGAAGATCACATATGTTGTTCTTGTCTATGACAGGGGGAAGAAAGAAGGGACATATTACACTAAGATCACATATGTTGTTCTTGTCTATGACAGGGGAAGAAGAAAGGACATATTACACTAAGATCACATATATTGCTAACAAAGACCCAGAGAACAGGCTGTTCAGGTCAGATCTCTCACTGCATAAATGTGGACTGGAGTAGAGATAAATTAATACCTACAAATTTTAATTACATATCATGGGTTTTTCTGATGTAATTAAGATCTCAAGTCTTTATTTCACTGGTTCTACTCATTTTGGTGAATATCCAGTGTGATCTTTCTATGAATTTTGTTTTAATTGTAGAGTAAGGAATACAGTTTGTGACAGTAATGAAATGGACGATTTATAGGGGTTGGTAGGGGGTACTTTTCACCAAAACTAGGATAATAAGAAATGAATAAATCATACACACACACACACACACACACGAGAGAGAGGGAGAGAGAGAGAGAGAGAGAGAGAGAGAGAGAGAGAGAGAGAGAGAGAGAAGCTGAGATCAGGTGTTTTTTGGTGTAGTCCAGCAGCCTTGAAACTCAGCCAGTTTACTATATACCACTGATATATAAGGCACATCATGTAGTTGAAGTAGTGGGAGGTACTTTCTAACCTTAGTAGGAAGTCTCCATAGTGGAGTTGTTTTAGGTTGTGGCCATCTTGTTGGAGGAAGCTGTGGTTGATACTTTTTATATATACTAGTTTTAGCTAAATGTCAATTATTTCTAACATGGTCTTGGATGAGAGGAAGGCTGTGCTGTCCCTCTGTGCCTGAGCTGGGGAAGATTCTATCATTCCCATGCATCTGAAGCCTTGGGTCCTTGACATGGTCAGGCTCATGTCAATAATACACATTCACCTAAGTTTTCATCTGTTCCGCACAGTGGGGTGCACACAACCTACAGGTTTATTATAGTGCTCTAAGCACACCACTTCATACTACTGCCGAAAGCTATGCATGAAGCACCTGGATGACCATTTTTAAAAGTTGTTTTGATGGTGCTGTTGGGGACTGAACCCAGGGTATACGGTGTTGCACTCTAGGTAGCCATTCTACCACTGACACAAAACTCCAGTCAGTCACTGCTTTTTAAAGTGCTCTCTCATTTTCAGGCACAGATGAAATATTTATATTTTTAGAACTTAAAAAATTTCTCTTGTAGTAATTTTTTTACTTGATCCTTTATACTTTAAATTGATGCTTTACAATTTACAGAAACTGGGAGATGCCTCAGCCTGGAAAACCCAAGTCACAAAAGACAGAGAACCTGAGTTTGATCCCTAGCAAGCACATTAAAAGCCAGGTACAATGTGTCATCTAGAATCCCAGCAGTGGAAAGATGGAAACTGGGAATCCATAGGGCTCCTTGGCCATTCTATTTATACAAGTTAATGAGTTTCAGGTTTAGTGAGAGGCCCTGTCTCAAACAATAAAGTGGAGAGTGATTGAAGAAGACACACAGCATCAACTTCAGACTACCACACACTTGTACACACACACACAGAAATGAACAATTTTTCAGGTTACTTAAATGCAATAATAAATCTTTGTGGGTATCTTTAAAGAAAGATTCTCATAAGTTCTTGAAGTTAATGTGGGATGAAGTTTATTTTGTGCCAATATTTAGCAATTATATTATTGATTGAAGAGTGATTAAAAGAACTTAGGGATATACTCCAACATCTAAGGTAAGCAATAACAGATTAAACCCAAAATCAGAAGGAAAAAAATAATGAATATCATGGAAAAATGGTAGAAATTAAAATAACAAAGAAGATCAATTAAATAGAAGTTAGTTCTTTAAAAGGGTAAACAAAGTGATAACACTTTGGCTAAACTAATGAACATAAAGAGGGATAATCATATCCCCCCACCCCAAATAAAATTATGGAGAGCAAAGAGGAGATCAGGATGGTGGCACACACCTGTCATCCCAGTACTCTGACACCCAACTTGAAAAAGTCGAGGACTGAACATATCACTACTAAATTTCAAAAGGAAATAGCAGTGGTTCTCAAATTATTTTGAAAACTTGGGGCAATAAACATGGCTCCCCAATACCTCTGCCATGAGACTAGACTCTTAAGGAACAGAAAGGGGGAGAAGACAACCACCAGAACCCCATGAAGTCAGTTACATAGCTGTTTAAGTTTTACTCACCCAGGCAAAAAAAGATTACAGATACACATTAAAACCAAAACCAGATAAAAGAAACTTCTACAAAGGTTATAGTGTATTCAAAGACATACATAGACTTGGGAAAGAAAAGAAAAAGGATATAGACAGCCATATAAGAAAAAATAGTTTAAAAATAAGAAAGTCCTTATTAAAGGAATAAAGTAAAATAAAAAATAAGCCATGTAAGGATGAGTAATACACGGAGAGTCTGGATCCTGTATGTGTTGTCTTTTAATTTTTGACTACTGATGAATGAGTGACAGCTTGTAAATCACATTGGATTATAGAGGTTACTACAGTAAATCAACCTGTATATTTTTAAAATGTCTAAATTCAAAATGTAAATCAGAAAATGTATTATATTGGAGAAGAGGTGGTGCTCTTATTTCCACAGGAAATGAATTCATTCTAGACTGATAAAGATCATGTTTGATCTAGGAAGACTCCCTGAAAATTCTGACTACAGACATTTTTTTAAAAATCCAAGAAAAACTACAAATCATGTGACATATATTTTACCCATGCAAACAGAAAACAGAAAAGCATTTTGACTAACTTGTGTACAACACAAGTCTATGCTTGCATTAATACAATGCAGTTTTATGTATGTGTGTTACATTTAAAAACTTATATATTTTCAGAACAAAAAGACCAGACACCAATAAAAAAAAATGAATGGTCCAGATGATCCAGCATCTCAAAATGCCTCTGTTGCAGTTTCCTCAGAGTTCTGTGTCTGTCTGGAACAACTTCAAGGCTTCTGGTTTCAAGCCTCACAGACTACTACAGCCAGTACTTAACCATAATCCTAAAATTTTCCCAGGGTCCCTCCAAACCCTCCAAGGTGCCAGTTTGCCCAGACAACAGGAAACAAGCAATTTAGAAAAAAAAAAAAAAACAATACCTGTATTTCCAAAGATTGCTTATAGATGTTTGTTATCATTTACAGAGGGTTGGTTACAAGTTGTTATTGATCATATGTACTTGGATGTTTCCTGTCCAATAGCCACTCTCAAATAATCACACAAAGGCTTTTATTAATTATAAATGCTTGGCCAATAACTCAGGCTTTTTATTAACTAGTTCTTACATTTTAAGTTATCCCATATTCCTTATTTCTGCTTTGCCACATGGTAGTATCTTTATTACCATGACTCATTCATCTCTCGTTCCCTCTGCATCTGGCTGGCAATTTCAAACTCCACCTTTCTCCTTCCCATAATCCTTAGTGTGGTCACTCTGTTTATATTTTCTGTCTAACTACCGAACCATTCACATTTCATTAAACCAATTTGAGTGACAAATCTTTACAATGTATAGGAGGATAATTCCACATCCGTCATAGTCAAAAAAGAAGCTAAACAAAGGAGTTAAATTCAAATTTTTTTCTAAAGTAAAATGGGGGAATATAATTTGAAATGGTGAGATAAAAGGGTAGATTATTAAATCTACTTTAATCCAAATCACAATATTAACCTCAAAATATTTTATATTGGTACTTTTTGTTTATTGATAAAAATTTAAAGCTATTTTTGCTATATTATACTTATGCTTCTAATCTTGTTTGGGGTATTTACCTTATGTAGCTCATTTAAAAATGTAATTTATAATTAAGAAGCATTGGTTAATAGTCATTTATAATATTCAAATTTGTAGTCAAATTAGGTATGTTTTCAAGGTTAGACATATATGATCTTCAAAAACTTTAAAGACCTGTAGAATATGGCATTTAATATGTTTTAATAACTTTTAATAACAGTGAGACACTTTTAGTCCTGACAGTACCAATTTACTTTTAATGAAGATGAAGAGCATCATAGATTCTTCATATGGAATTTGCTTTTTTTATGGAAAAAGCTAGCCATTTTGGCAAGACATTGACTTTGCCTTGTCTGCTAACAATATACTGTCTAATCTGGGCTAACAAGATGCAAAAGAAAGTGATTGCCAAACTTTGCCAAGACAAGGAAAGAAAGTCCTTCAAAATTTTCTGCTTCTCAAAAATGTCTGTCAGATATACACCAAGAAATATAGGTAACTAAGGAACGCTGCAAGTAGGAGAAATGGTCTTTCTATGGGAAGTGCATACTTAATAGTTATTCAATACCAAGTTATCATTTCTAACAACATGCATATAAGTAAAATTATACAGACTGGGAAGGGTGTATTTATGTATTGAGGAATATGTATGTATGTATATAATATAATTAATGAAATAAAGGAAATGAATTTCAAATAGAGTGAGGAGCATTATATGGGGATTTTGGAAGGAAGGGGATTTAATTATATTATAATCTCAATAATAAAAATAAATAATTTTTAAAACCTACATATAACCAGGTATGATGGTACACACCTTTATTCCCATCACTCAAAATGCAGAGGAAGGTATATTGTTGTAGGAGGCCACTTGTTCATTCCCAGATGCCCAGAACAAAAATAATCACACAGAAACTATATTATTTAAATCACTGCTTGGCCAGTCTCTTAAGTGTATTGCTAGAAAGCTCTTACATATTAAATTTACCCATTTCTATTATTTTATATTTTACCCCAAGGTTCATGACCTACTGGCAAGTTTCTGGCTGGTGGCTTGCATCTTTCTCCTCTGGCGGCTCCATGGCATCTCCTCCTGATAACTTGGGGAGCAACAGTAAATCAACAAGTAGATATTGGAGTTTCTTTTCTACTTCTTTTTAATTGCCTTTATAGAAGTATTTCCTCTTAAGCTTTCTTCTGAGCTATGTAAATGAGCAGGTCTAAAATCTGCAAGCTTTATCTGTCCTCTATTATTTGGAAGGATATTTGAACATTTAATATCTCTATAAAAAAGGTTCTTATGACAATAAACCAGGCCTTCTATGAGTTGTCTCATAAAAGATTTTATATGATTTTCATTAAAATGAACCAAGCCTGATTCCAGTACTCCCATTAGATTATGCTCTATATATTCAAATACCAGGTAAAAATGCACCGTTGTCCTTCTTAAAATCCAAAGCATATTGTTCTTTCAACGTCTGTGAAGAATTTTGATGGGATTTTGATGAGGATTGCATTGAATCTATAGATTGCTTTTGGTAGAATTGCCATTTTTACTATGTTGATCCTCCCAATCCAAGAGCAAGGGAGATCCTTCCGTTTTCTGGTATCCTCTTCAATTTCTTTCTTCAAAGACTTAAAGTTCTTGTGAAATAGATCTTTCACTTCCTTGGTTAGAGTTACCCCAAGATATTTTATGCTATTTGTGGCTATCGTGAAAGGTGATGCTTCTCTGATTTCCCTCTCTGCTTAACCCAGGATAGCCAAAACAATCTTATACAATAAAGGGACTTCTAGAGGCATTACCATCCCTGACTTCAAACTCTATTACAAAGCTACAGTATTGAAAACAGCTTGGTATTGGCATAAAAACAGAGAAGTCAACCCATGGAATCAGATAGAAGACCCGGATATTAACCCACAAACCTATGAACACCTGCTTTTTGACAAGGGAGCTAAAAGTACACAATTGAAGAAAGAAACCATCTTCAACAAATGGTGTTGGCATAACTGGATGTCAACTTGTTAGACATCCATATCTATCACCAAGCACAAAACTCAAGTCCAAATGGATTAACGACCTCAATATCAATCTGAACACACTGAACCTGATAGAAGAGAAAGTGGAAAGTACTCTACAACACATGGGCACAGGAGACAACTTTCTATGTATAATCCCAGCAGCACAGACATTAAGGGCAACATTGAATAAATGGGACCTCCTGAAACTGAGAAGCTTCTATAAAGCAAAGGACACTGTCATTAAGACAAAAAGGCTACCTACTGATTGGGAGAAGTTCTTCACCAACCCCGCAACAGACAAAGGTCTGATCTCCAAAATATATAAAGAACTCAAGAAACTAGATTTTAAAATGCTAATTGACCCAATTAAAAAAATGGGGGTACTGAACTGAACAGAGAATTCTCAATAGAAGAAGTTCAAATGGCCAAAAGACACTTAAGGTCATGCTCAACCTCCTTAGTGATCAGGGAAATGCAAATCAAAACAACATCATCTTACACCTGTCAGAATGGCTAAAATCAAAAACACCAATAATAGCCTATGCTGGAGAGGATGTGGAGTAAAGGGTACACTCATCCATTGCTGGTGGGAACGCAAACTTGTGCAACCACTTTGGAAATCAGTGTGGTGGTTTCTCAGGAAATTCGGGATCAACCTACCCCATGATCCAGCAATACCACTCTTGGGAATATACCCAAGAGTTGCCTAATCCTACTACAAAAGCATTTGTTCAACTATGTTCATAGCAACATGGAAACAACCTAGATGCCCTTCAATGGAAGAATGGATAAAGAAAGTGTGGAATGCATACACATTAGAGTACTACTCAGTGATAAAAAACAATGACATCATAAATTTTGCATGCAAATGGATGGAAATAGAAAACACTATTCTGAGTGAGGTAACCCAGACCCAAAAAGAGGAATATGGTATGTACTCACTCATAAGTGGATTCTAGCCATAAAGGTCAGTGAGACTATAATTTGCGGTCCTAGAGAAGCTAAATAAGAAGGTGAACCCAGAGAAAAGCATACAGTTATCCTCGTGGATATTGGAAGTATACTAGATTGCCAGGCAAAAATTGGGATCTTAGGGGTTGGGGTGGGGTGGGGGTCAGGGGAGATGGGGAGAGAAAAGTGAGGAGGGGAGGATGGGGAAGCCCTGGGGGAATGGGATGGTTGGGATGGAGTAAGGGTGGATAAGGGAGCAGAGAAGAAGATATCTCAATTAAGGGAGCCATCTTAGGGTTGGCAAGAGACTTGACTCTAGAGGGGTTCCCAGGTGTCCATGGAGATGTCCCCAGCTAGTTCCTTGGGCAACTGAGGAGAGGGAGCCTGAAGTGGTCCTGCCCTATAGCCACACTGATGAATGTTTTGCATATCACCATAGAACCTTCATCTGGCGATGGATGGAGATAGAGACAGAGACCCACACTGAAGCACTAGGCTGAACTCCCAAGGCCCAAATGAGGAGCAGAAGGAGGGAGAACATGAGCAAGGAAGTCAGGACCGCGCGGGGAGCTTACCAAGGCCAGCTGGACTGGGACTGAAAAAGCATGGGATCAAACCGGAGTCTCTGAACGTGGCGGACAATGAGGGCTGACTGAGAAGCCAAAGACAATGGCACTGGGTTTTGATCCTACTGCATGTACTGACTTTGTGGGAGCCTAGTCTATTTGGTTGCGCACCTTCCTGGACCTGGATGGAGAGGGGAGGACCTTGAACTGCCCACAGGGCAGAGAACCCTGACTGCTTTTTGTACTGGAGAGGGAGGGGGAGGGCAGTAGGGGGAGAGAGAGGAAAATGGGAGGCAGGGAGGAGGCGGAAATCTTTTAATAATAAAGAGAAAGAAAAAATCCAAAGCATATTCATCAGTCACTATTTCCTTCATATTGATGGTACTCTGGTGGATGAGCTGCTGAAGAATTTTAATTTCTCTAATTGCTGTAATTGGGAAGCCCTCTTTTTCATTACCCAGAAGTAGCATTTTTCCATTGTCTTTGTCCCAGGCTTTGTAAACTTGTCTGTAAGTACCTTCCCCAATAATTCTAATGATATCAAACTATCCACTCAGCATTTTCCCCAGTCAATATATTTCCTTTGATTCTACCGTAGCGAGGCCCACATGTTTTAGACCTTCTTTTGCTGTGTAGTTGTGCTCCTGCTTTCTTCTCCTTGGGCTTTTAAGAGGCAGCTTGTTTTTCCTGGCCACCCAGACTCCAGAAATAATCACTCAGAAATTATATTATTTAAGGCACTGCTTGGCCTATTAGCTCTAGCTTCTTATCGACTGGTTTTCACATCTTAATGCAACTCATTTCTAGAAATCTGTGTATTGCCACATGGCTTTGGATTACCAGCAAGTTTTCATCTAGCATCTGTCTCTTGGGGGCGGGGGCTGCATGGTTTCAACTGATTCCACCTTCTTTCTCCCAGCATTCATTCTAGTATTCCCCACCTAACTCTATCCTGCCCTGCACAGTCCCAAGACAGTTTTTTTATTCATTAACCAATAAAAACAACACATAGAAAAAAGGACTTCCCACACCATTTCCAATTTTCTGATTTAATAAAAGGGAAGGTTTTAACTTTAACATAGTAAAATCACATATAACAAAACAGTTATCAAGTAAGAATTACAGTTACAATATTTACATCTACTTTATCTTTTATCATAACTAAAGAAAACTATAACTATTCATTCTTCACATCCAGAAGGATATAATATTACCTAAGTAAACATGAAGTGCATTGTAAGTAGCTTCCAAAACTCTAGAATTAACAGAGACTTTTTGTTACCTAGACAGTCACCCAATAGTCTTTCTGTATTGGTGGTGCATCCAATTTCAGCCTACAAGCCTATAGAATCCAGCAGACTTTTACACAAAACAGAAAATTTTAAAAATTCTTTTGCCTATCTTGGCAGTTTGTCAGTCTCTTTCTTTTGTGCTCTGCAGAATATCTAGCAGACTCTTTCATGAAGTAGGAATCCCAAAGGACTGTCTCACCTTTAGTTCAGCAGTCATTTTTTGTAGGTCCTGCATGTCCAGCTCATATAATATAATATCAAGCAGTCTGAGAAAATGGTCAATAAACTCCATAAGGAGCCTCTTCAATGTCCACTATCCTTTTGAAGGAGATTGGTACTGCCAGGAGCAGATGTATCTCATTGTTATGAAAAGTGCTAAGTTATTAAAACATTTAAATGCCACATTCTTTTAGTCTTTGAAAGATTTGAAGAATACCTATCTAACTGAAATATATCTCTATACTTGAAAACCTAACTAGCATGACTACAAACTTGACTATTATAGATAACTATCTATTAAACTATATTTATTAATTACACATTACATTTTTTAAATGAACTGTATAAACACAATACCTTAATCAAAACCAGAAATATATATATATATATATATATATGTGTGTAAATTGACTGTAAATTTATATCAACAAACCAAGATCCGTACCAATGTAAATCTCTATAGCATATTGTCCTTTAAGTGTAAACAATCATTTATAAACAATCATTTAGGGAATTTGGATATATTTCTCTGCAAACTGCTTCCTGCTTTTGTTGGGCAAAGTAAATTTTGGGTGTGTTCATGGAGAACTTTTTGGGGTCTTGGTCCATCAAACCACATTAGTCTGGAAGAGATCCACAGATTCTCATCCTCTATAGAAACAAAACAAGAACCGCTTTTCCAAAGCAACATATTCCTATTCTCAAATTTTGAAGTCAAGAAACCTTTAAAACATATGTGTTGATTTAGCTTAGCAGTCCCCAGAATCAAATGTTTCTCTGTAGGCAAAAAATTCAAAGAAAACATAATAATATACATAATCCAGTCTCTCTGTTTATATTCCATCTTTATGTGGCTTATTTTTCTTTATTCCTATTACTTTTTCTAGAAGTTTACTCTGTCTCTTTAAAGACTTTGTTTTTCTTTTTTAAAAAAAAATTTGCTTTTTTTTTTATAACTCTCTATACTCTTTTTCTTTTCTCTGCCCCCACTGTCACCCTTTTGCCTCCTGTGTCCTTGGAATACCAGCTGTCCCTATTTCAGTGCTGAGGAGTTCCAACCAGAGAGGTGAGTCTGGGCTATCTGGCATTGACTGTCCCGGAAGAGAGCACAGCCCTCCCCTCAGCTTATGCTGCAGGGTCTTCTGTGTTCCACTCGACCCTACCCTGCCACCACGGTCGTCCTTTTGTCTCCTGTGTCCTTGGAATACCAGCAGTCCCTATTTCAGTGCTGAGGAGTTCCAACCAGAGGGGTGAGTCTGTGATATCTGGGGCTGACTGTCCTGGAAGAGAGTACAGCCCCCCCCCAGCTTCTGTTGCAGGGTCTGTGGTGTTCCACTGGACTCTATCCTGCCCCACTACTGCCCTTTTGTCTCCTGTGTCCTTGGAATACCAACTGTCCCTATTTCAGTGCTGATGAGTTCTATCCAGGGAGCTACCCTTATTTCAGTGCTAAAGAGTTCCACCCAGAGGGTGCTGAGGAATTTCTTCCAGAGGGCTATTCCTCTGTCTGTGCTGAGGAGTTCCATCCAGAGGGTGCTGAGGAGTACCATCAAGAGGGACAGGAAGAATTTCTACTCCTGCACTGAAGAGATCCACCCAGGGAGTCAGTAACAGCAAATACTGAACCAAGACACCAAGACTCTCCTAGCTCCATTTGAAGGAAGAGATGGGCAGGCGCCAATGCAAGAATTCCTCTAACAACCTGAAAGGCAACATGACATCACCAGAATCCAGTGATCATAAAACTAGAAGAATTGAACACCCTACTCCAGAAGAAATTGACTCTAAGTGGAACTACATGAAAATAATAGAGGAACTTAAACAAGAGGTGAAAATCTGCTGTAAAGAAATGGAAGAGAAGTATAACAAAAATTGAAGAAATGAGTAAAGAAATGGAAGAGAAGCATAACAAAAAGTTTGAAGAAATGAGTAAATCCGCAAATGAAACCCTGGGAAACCAAGAAAAAACAATCAAACAGGTAATGGAAACAGTTTAAGAATTGAAAACTGAAATGGAGGCAATGAAGAAATCACAAACCGAGGGTCAGCTGGATCTGGAAAATCTAGGTAAATGAACAGAGACTTCAGAAACAAGCATAACCAATAGAATACAAGAGAGAGAAGAACGAATCTCAGACTCTGAAGACACCATAGAGAAAATAAATGCTCTGACCAAAGAAAACAGCAAATCCAACAAATTCTCATCACAAAACATTCAGGAAATCTGGGATACAATAAAAAAAACCAAATCGAACAGTAATAGGGGTAGAAGAAGGAGAAGAATTGCAGATCAAAGGCCCAGAAAATATATTCAACAAAATTATAGAAGAAAACTTTCCCAAACTAAAGAATGATATCCCTATGAAGGTTCAAGAAGCATACAGAACACCGAATAGACTGGATCAAAAAAAAATCCCCTCACCATATAATAATCAAAACACAAAACGTTCAGATTAAAGAAAGACTATTAAGAGCTGCAAAGGAAAAAGGTCAAGTAACTTATAAAGGTAAACCAATCAGACTAACACCGAACTTCTCTATGGAAACCATGAAAGCCAGAAGGTCCTGGATAGAGGTACTGCAGAAACTAAGAGACCATGGATGCAAATCCAGACTACCTTACCCAGCCAAGCTATTGTTCACTATCAACGGAGAAAACAAAATATTCCAGGATAAAAGCAAATTTAAACAATACATAGCCACAAATCTAGCCTTACAGAAAGTATTAGAAGGAAAATCACAACCCAAGGAATCCAACATTCCCAACACTGCCTACAATACCTCAGACATCTAGCGACCCTTCACAAGCACAACTCAAAGAAGGGAAACACACACACTCTACAACCCCCCCCCAAAAAAGGAAAATAACCAGAGTCAACAATCACTGGTCCTTAATATCCCTTAATATCAATGGACTCAATTCACCTATAAAAAAGCACAGACTTAGAGATTGGATACAAAAACAGGATCCAACATTCTGCTGTTTACAAGAAACACACCTCAATCACAATGATAGACACCTACTCAGAGTAAAGGGTTGGGAAAAGGTTTTCCAAGCAAACGGACCTAAGAAACAAGCGTGTGTGGCCATTCTAATATCTAACAAAATTGACTACAATCAGAAGAGATGGAGATGGACATTTCATACTCATAACAGGAACAATTCATCAGTAGGAAGTCACAATCCTGAATATCTATGCCCCTAATATAAAGGCACCCACCTGTGTAAAAGAAACACTTCTAGAACTCAAGGCAGTCATCAAACCACACACACTAATAGTATGTGAAGTAAGAGACTTCAACACACCTCTCTCACCAATGGACAGGTCAATCAGACAGAAATCTAACAGAGAAATAAGAATTATTGGAGGTATTGAATCAAATGGACTTAACAGACATCTATAGAACATTCCACTCAAATAGGAAAGAATATACCTTCTTCTCTGCAGCTCATGGAACCCTCTCGAAAATTGACCACATACTTGGTAACAAAGCAAACTTCCACAGATACAAAAAAATATTATTAACCACCTGTGTCTTGTCAGATCACCATGGATTAAAGTTAGAATTCAACAACAATGCTACCTCCAGGAAGCAAACAAACTCATGGAAGCTGAACAGTCAACTACTGAATCACCCCTGGGTCAAGGAAGAAATAAGGAAAGAAATTAAAATCTTCCTTGAATTTAATGAAAATAATGACACAACATACTCAAACCTATGGGACACAATGAAAGCAGTGCTAAAAGGAAAGTTCATAGCACTAAGTGCCCAATTAAAGAAAATGGAGAAAGCACACATTGGAGACTTAACAGCACACTTGAAATCTCTAGAAAAAAAAGAAGCTGATTCATCCAGGAGGAGTAGAAGACTGGAAATAATCAAACTGAGGGCTGAAATCAACAAAATAGAAACACAGAAAACAATCCAAAGAATCAATGAAACAAAAAGCTGGTTTTTGGAGAAAATTAACAAGATCGACAAACCCCTATCCAAACTAATCAAAAGGCAGAGAGAGAACATGCAAATTAATAAGATCAGAAATGAAAAGGGGGACACAACCACAGACACAGAGGAAATTCAGAGAATCATTAGATCTTACTACAAAAGCCTGTATGCCACAAAATTGGAAAATGTAAAAGAAATGGACATTTTTTAAAGATAAGTACCATATACCAAAGTTGAACAAAGAACAGGTGAACAATCTAAATAGACCTGTTAGTCTTGAAGAATTAGAGAGAAAGGGAGCAACCTTGTAGCCTGATCAATGTGTGTGTGTGTTTGTGGTGTGTCTATGTGGGGAGGGCAGATTAGTACAACCTTCCCTGTGTACTTCTTTCCAATAGTCCCCTTCCTTCCTAATTTCTTGTTATTCTCACTGTACAGCCTAATAATTTAAAGCATTAGATCAGAATCTATGTAGCTACATAAGAGAGACAATAGAGTCAAAAGTGTAGGAGAGCCCAACCCTACAGCATCTGGGGCTCTAGCTTTTTGAATAGTAGTTTGCTGGAAGTCTGCAGGAATAACAGTTGCTTCCTAATAAATGGAGTCTTGGGATCCTGTTTCTTAAACTAGAAATACTGATACATTTCATTAATATTTCTGGATTAATTAATTAATTAATTAGTTGAATAACCTCTAGACACATTCCCACAGAAGCTGAACTAGTTTGCCTTCCATCCAGATGTAAGGTTTCCCTTTTGTTCACATCCTTGGCAGCATTTGCTGCCAGTTTTTCTTCTTTCTTTTGAAAAAAAAATTTACGTGATACATTTTGACACATTTTTTCTCTCACAACCAACCCCTCCCCACTGCCACCACTCATCCAACCTCCATTCCCTTTCCTTTTCTCTTTCTTCTTTCTTTCTTTCTTTTTTCTTTCTTTCTTTCTTTCTTTCTTTCTTCTTCTCTCTCTCTCTCTCCCTCCCTCCCTCCCCTTTCTTCCTTCCTTTCTTCCTTTCTTTCTCTCTTTCTCTTTTAAAAATAAACAGTCAAATAATCAAAACAAGCAAAATAATAAAAACAAAACAATGAAATAACATAAGAAACATCCACATACAAACATATATATAGATTTTCATACTTGCATAGATATATAAACAAAAACAGAACCCATACCACCCAAATCAGAAACCACAATATATGAGCAAAAAACCACCCAAAGTAATATGACACAAAAAATATACAAAAATACTATTGAATTAGTTTTGGCAATATACTTCTAGCCATGAGACCTACACTTCAATGTAGTTAATATATCCAATGATGCTCTATTGGCGAATGCTAACTTTTCATTTACAGTAGGATGTCAATTGCAAATAGTTTCTTAGTTATGGGTGGGTCTCATATCTTCCTTTCAGTGCTGAGACAAAGTCTGGCTTGAACTTGTTCAGGTCCTGTGCATGCTGCCACAGTCTCTGAATTCTCATATTTGTGCCAGTCCTAATGACTAGAATACACTGTTTCCCATCCCATCTGGTTCTTATAATCTTTCTGCCTCCTTTTCCACATAGTTCCCAAGCCCTAGCAAGAGGGGTTTAGTAAAGACAGCCTATTTTAGACGGAGTATTGCAAAGTGTCTTACTCTCTGCACATTGTCCAGTTGTGAATTTCTGTATTAGTTCTCATCTACTACAAGTGAAAACTTCTCTGATGGTGGTTGTGTGACACATTGATTTATAGGCATTAGATTGACATTGAGAGTCATTTTCATGTTATGTTCTTTTATCAGAACAATGGTATTTGGTTTTCACCTTGACTCATGAACTAACTAATCTCATATTCTTGGCTACCAGAGTCGTGTCTGGCATAGGTTCCTTCTCATGGGTTGTACCTCAAATCCATTTGGAGAATGATTGGTTACTCCCACAATGTTTGTGCCACTATTGCACCAGTATGTCATACATACAGTTCACAGTTGTAGTTCCAAGGGTTTGTAGTAGGACTAAGGTTTACCTTTCTCCTTTTATAGTATGGATACAAAGTATTTTTCTATACCATTAATTCCAATAAATAGTGATGTGGTGGTTTGAAAGAAAATAAACCCCCAAATAAAGTTTCACTCTTAGGAGGTGTAGTGATATTTTGATTGTGTATTAACACATAAAGCTTGTCTGAAGATCAGAGTGCAGAAGTAAGTCACTAGAAGCTAGGGAGTGGCAGTACATGCGTTTAATTCCAGGTCAGGACTTGGAAGATAGAGGCAGACAGATGTCTGTTAGTTCAAGGCCATCCTGGGCTTCATGAAATTGATCCAATCTAAAAGAGAAACAGGGCTCACGCAAAGGTGATCTCAATATTTAGGATCCCATGTCTTTATTCCTATACCAGGGAGCTGGAGACAGGAGTGAGATGGCTGAGCAGAAGGAGAGAGCAATATAAGGTGGGAAGAGACAGGAGCTCATTGCATTCCGAGGATGCACTCTGAGGTAGCGGTCTGAGACAGTCAGTCTGAGGAGGCAATCTAAGATAGAATCACCCTTTCAGTCTGAGCATTTGTACAGGTAAGATCTTTCTAGTGGCTGGCTGCTCTGCTTCTCTGATCTTCAGGATTAACCCTTATGTCTTACTCTGGGTTTTTATTCGTACCAGTTGGAGTTCATACTGCATCTGGTGCCAACTATTCGGGTACAAAGTCATGAAAAAGTCGCTTGTCAGTGGTTTTGCTTTCACCTCCATAGGCTGGAGTTACACATGGCTAGGGTCACTCCTCTACCAACTATGTTTTCCTTTCTTCTCCCCTGGTGGGCTTTCCCTAGATCCCCTTCTTGAGTTGGTGCCAAACTAGGTAGCTGTCTTGAAATCTGGTCAGGCTTTTACTGTTCTAGGCAGCAACAGTAAGCTTCACATCTTCAACATCATTGGCTGCCGATTTCGTGAGAAAATTGGGAATTCTTAAAGGGAGGAATTAGAGTATTGTTTTTTTCCACATTAAAAAATGGGAAATATAATTATAATAGAGAAAATTAGGTCTCTGTAATACCATATAATGCATGATTTACAAATGGAACAATTAAATGAAGGGATGATCAACTTCACTGGGATTGAGATACTGTTAGTTATCATTTTAATAATTCTTGTTGTTGTTTTCATAATTCTTGGTTTATCTCTTACAAGGTTCTTTTGTTTGGGTGCCAAGATACAGACTTTAGAAAGACTTAATAAAACAGATTGAAGAGATAGGCAGAGGAATTTAAATGAGAACCAACTTCAGCATTGCATTATTAGGATAGAAAGGAACAATCTAAGGTTTTCAAACAACCAACTTTAATATATACTAAAGTAAACTTATAGAAATTGCCAAATAATAGATATCCCCAAGACTCTGTAAGAGCTGAAAGGACTCCTGTGCTGTTCTAAGTCACACATTGGTGTGACAGCGGTTGGGTTATAGCCTTGATGGAATTCACAAGTTCTGGGTAGGAGTGTAAGGATTATAATTATTAAGCAAAAAGAACGGTGAAATGAGAGAAATAAAAGACAAAAACACAGAACTGCATTTGGAGGAAAATTCAGTGACTAAGTTCACCCACATTTATTTTCCACAAGCTTATGTACTTCACTCCGAAAGTAGAAGGTGAAACAATAGACTTCATTAACATGATATAAGCAATATATCAAGTATCACTTAGGCAGCTACTCCCTGGAAACTCCTGCCTGTCTCCTTTGAAGGAGCAGGAATAGATTTGAATTCTCAGACTTTTGGTTAAGGTGGAGCAGATCCACCTTTATGCTCAAAATACTGATTAACCACATCCTAGGTCAGGATTTCTTGTTTGTAGTCACACCTGTTGTCAACAAATTTTAAAGAGCAAGAATAAACTCAAACTCTCTGACCTTTAGTCAAGGTAGGACAGGACTCATATCTGTGGGTCCCCACACTGTGGTAATGTTAGATTTAAGGATATTCAAGGAAGTGATAGTATCATATGATACTTATTCACCTTTTGTGAAGCAAATGTTAAACCTTGGCCAATATGTAGTAGAATTATCTTTAAGGGCTGGAAAAACTTGGTTACAACAATATTGAAGCCTGGTCCACAATTACAATGGAGGACATGGTTGAAGAAAGAGGCTCAGACCATTGAACAATGGAGTAGAGGTAGAGGCATGGAAATCTCCCAAGATCAACTTTTTGGAGAATGAGATTGTACGAATATAGAAAGGTGAAATTCCTTATGATGTGGTTATTCCCTATGATCATATCCCCTATGATCCTGGCTTTATGCTGGGCAGCAGCTTTGAAAGCTTGGGATAGAATTTAAGAAGTAGGAAAGAAAATTGAATCATTTACTAAAGTAAGACATGACCTGAAAGAAACCTTCACTTATTTCTTACAAAGTCTGACATCAGTACTAAACAGAAAGATGCCAAATTCAGAAGCTAGACTAATAATAACTAAACTTATGGCCTTTGAATATGCCAATTTGTACCATCCACCTGTACTACGTTCACTACAGTACTATGCCTGTAGTGTACTGCCTGCATTACAGGATTGTTTGCAAGTCATGCAAGGGACATGAAGATTGAAATGCACACACCAACAGAGGGGGGGGACAGACAGACAGACAGACAGAGACAGAGGTAGAGACATGGAACATGGATCATCCTTGAAACAAATGCCCTCTTTTATTGTGTTCCAGGGAAGCTTGTATATGGATCCTTAACTGATAGCTATACCCTAGCCAAACATACCAGAAACCACTACCCTGCCATCAGGAACTTCTGAGAATCTCATGCGCAGAGCAGCTTCAAACAAAGGAAAACAAGTTGTTTTGCTCAGAGCAGCTGCAAGCATACTAAGTTGCTTACAGGAAATTCAGGGTCTGGGGGTCCACAGTACCCAACACTAATTCTCAATGCAAAAAGAATGGTTATGCCTTTAAAGACAAGGTCAGAACACTTGGAGGAGTGGGATCAAGATATGTTTGGATAGGAGAGGTGATTTCCAGAGGTTTGGGAAAAAATCAAAGTGTCAAATGTTTTAATTGTGCCAAGCAAAGTCACCTTAAAGAGGATTGTAAACAGTGTGTTCCTAGAAACAATGTTTTTTTTTTTTTCTAAGAATAATCTAAGTAGAATACCTCTCCTTTCTGGATTATACAGAAGGTGTAGCAAAGTCAGGTATTGACCTAATAAATGTAGATAAACAAGGGACATTAAAGGTAACCCTTTACCATTGAGAAACTCTTTGAGCCAGCTCTCTCAGGCCCCTGTGCCAAATTAGGTTCATTTGTTTCCTGTCATTATGGAGGAAACTCCTTTCCAGAGCAATTAAAGAACCTAATGTTTATTGTAATAAGCCATACTGCTTTGGATGATAGAACAGCTGTAGAAGAGAGAACAAAAAATTGAGGGAAAACCATAAAGCAAATACTTTGGCAAACTTCTACAAATGAACAAAAACTAAAATTAAAATTACAAATAAACTTTGTTGTCATTGAAAGTCTAGTAGACACAGGGGTTGGTGTAGCAATAATTGCATCAAAATCTTGCCATACAAACTGGTTTCTTCAGGAGGTATGTGTTCAGTTTTTAGGGACTGGAAATCTATTTCATGTAAAACATAGTATAAGATGGGTCAAATGTATAGGTTCAGAAGGACCAAGATAAAAAGTAAAGCCATATGTGACTAACATAGCAATGAATTTGTGGGAACCTAATTTGTTATAGCAAGAGAATTTTAAGATTAACATCCCCCCAGTCTCAAAAACAAACAATAAATTAATATGTTTCTGGGAAAAATATTAAAAATATTAGAAAAATTAGACCATTTTGGTTGTACAAGAACAGGGTGCAACAGCTGCTAATATATCAAAGGCACCAACAGTCCTACCTTTAAGATGGACAAACCTGTATGGGTTGACAATAACCTTTAACAATAGAGAAATTTCAGGCCTTACAAGAATTGATACAGAAGTAGTTAAATGCTCAACATATTGATGAATAAACCAGCCTGCTGTATTTGTTGTTAAAATAAATGTGAAAAATGGAGAATGGTAACATATTTAAGAGCTGTTAATAAGGTGATTCAGTTAATGGGCTCTTTACAATGTGGCATTCCTTTGCGTCTCTATTGCCTAAAGGATGGCCTCTTATAGCTATTGATTTAAAAGATTGTTTCTTCACTACACCTTTAGTAAAAACAGAAAAATTTACCTTCAGAGTGTCTACTTATAATAATTCTCAGCCTGCTAAGAGATATCAATGGAAGATTCTCCTGCCAATGTTAAATAACCCCACTCTCTGCCAATATTTTGTATAACAGCCATTGGAAATGATGTTTAAGCAATTTCCTGAATCTGTAGTTGACCAGTTCATCGCTGATAGCTTATTAGCTGATTCAAGTGCAGATACTTTAGAAAGAATGTTTAAAAAAGTAAAGAAAAATTTTTGCCTTGTTGGAAATTACAAATTGCTCCTGAAAAAGTGAAAAGAGAAGATTCTATTAATTATTTAGGTTATAAAAAAGGATTTACAAAAAAAAATAGACCAAAATAGGTGACAATTAGCAGAGATTGATTAATGACATTCAAAGATTGCTAGGAGACATTTTCTATCTAAGGCCCACTATTGATATAGGTCCTGATAAACTGAGTAATTTATTCAAAACTTTAGAAGATGACAAGAATTTTAAAGGTCTCAGGAAATTATCAGCTGAAGCTGAGAGAGAATTGCCTTTGATTAAAGAGAAATTACAGAAGGCACATGTGGATCGTGTGGCTCTGAAGCTTAACTACACTCTGGTCTTAGTACACTGTAAGCATTCCCTTACAGAAATTTTAATGTAGAGGGAAGATATTTTAGAATGAATCTTTTAACCACATAAATAGAGTAAAAACTTAAAACTTATGTGGAAAAAGTCACTGAGTAAATTCTAAAAGGAAAACTGAAACTTCCTCAATTAGTAGGAACAGATCTAGAAGAAATTGTAGTACATTTTAATAAAGATGAAATTGACAAGTTATGGGAAGAAAGTGAACCATGTCAAATTGCAGCGTGTGTGTGTGTTGGGGGAAGGATTGACAGCAAATATTCCAAAAGCAAGAGAATTCAACTTTAAAGAGAACTAACTGGATTTTTTCTTCCATTGTACCAGAAACACTAAAATCTGGATCCCCCTATATTTTATACTGATGCGAATAAATCAGGAAAAGCAGGCTATAAATCAGAAAATTCAAGTAGGGTAGATCTAAGCCCTTCTGATTCTGTCCAAATTCCGAATTTATGCTATTCTTGTGGTACTAAGGAAGTTTACAAATCCTCTCAACATAGTTACTGATTTGCAATATGCAGAAGAAGTTGTTTTACATATTGAAACCATTGAATTCATACCAGGTGCTACAGAAATGAATTTACCATTTATTCAGTTCCAAGAAATAATCAGAAATAGGAATAATCCCATATTTATAACAAATATCTGATCCCATATGTGTATGGCAGGTCCTTAACTCTTAGCACAAGATAAAGAAGAAATTGATCAACAATTAATTGGAAATGGTCTGAAGGCTTTATAATTTCATAAAAAAAATCATGTCATTTGCTGTAGGAAATCCTACTGCCAGTAGCGTTTATGTTGCCTGCCCACTTGGGTGTGGCCTCTTGTACTATTTATGCTGTTATAAAGCTCATGTCAGGCTTCTTTTCCAGTGGTGAGAATCTATTGTTTTTCTCCATTCCAGTAGAGGATTGTGACTTATGAGTCCACTCTTAAATAAATAACCCTCTATTATTCTCAATTTTGAGCTAGTGTGGGTTTTCTTTTAAGCATTCTTTTTTATCTGGTGCCCCACTTGGGTTCGGACTCCACACCTACTGGATGGATGACCTGAGAGCCTAACCGGTCCATAGCCCAGATAGCCTCCCAACCCTGCCCACTTGACTAGGTTTTACCTAAGCATTTTTTTGTAGAACGCCTGCCACAGCAGTGCTTACTCTGTGTGGCAACATGGAAACTTTCCAAGTGCATGCATGCCCCACCCCATGCCCTCACTGCCACGTTCCTTGCTGCATGGCATCTCTTGTGCAGCTTCTGGTTTGTGCTCCCTGCTAGTGTGTTCTGGGCTTCTTGCTTCATGTATGGAATTGATTTAATTGCTTTTAATTTGTCAAGCAAAGCATATTTTTCAGTATTTAACGAGTACCAAGGTGGGAAACTAAAGTGACTCAGGAATGTTCCTGTTGCCACTGGTTGCATAGCTGCTAGTCATGACTCTGCAGCCATGACGCCTGCTGGACAATAAAGGTTATTACACCTAAATCAATTTACTGGCTCTTATAACAGGTAACTAATAAATGGCAGACTACATTAACATTGAAACTTTTAGTAACTGTTTTTGCTAAACTATGGATTGTATTCTGCAAGGCTTGTATGGTTATTGTGATACATCCATTGGATATTGGAACTCAGTTTTTTCTTCATATTATATCCTTAAGAAATAATGTGACACTTTTAGAAACGATAAAGACTTTACAGACTAATAATGAACAGTTGATTGATAGAAATAGTACCATCGAAAATCAAAGTTACCTGAAAGAATTAATACTATTGAAAAGGGTAACATTAATTTCACAGACAAAATTGAATCCATGTCTAAGGATACTGAGAAATTATCTGAAAGAATTCATAGTGTTAAATTTGATAATCAAAATTTGTTAAAAAGTTATGGTAGGTTAGCAAATAGAGTATCTCTCAAGGATGGCAATCTGCATGCTATCTAAATTATGTCCAAGGATGAGGTGTTATCTTTAAAGGAGAAACTTCAGACTTTGGAATCACATATGCAGAATGAGGACCAGAGGCTAGGTGCCTCAATAAAATCAATAGAAATATATATAGGCCAGGAGATTCAGGCTTTACAAAAGACAATAGTAAAAAGATTTGAAATGATGGAAATTATTGGAGCTAATAAACAGGGAAAGAAGGCACAAAGGCAGGATTAAACATTGCCAGCAGCTATCAGAAATGACTTATTCAAGGTTTTAGCATCCTACCCTATAATCTACTCTGACAAAGCATCAAGTTCTAAAGGCCCAAAATGATCCAAAGAAGGTAAATGGATACCTATAGGAATGAATGATCTAAGCTGGGCGGTGGTAGTGCACGCCTTTAATCCCAGCACTCAAGAGACAGAGACAGGTGGATCTTTGTGAGTTCGAGGCCAGCCTGGTCTACAAGAGCTAGTTCTAGGACAGCTAGGACTGTTACACAAGGAAACCCTGTCTTGAAAAAGAAAAGAAAAGAAAAAAAAAATGATTTATCTAAAAGAAATTAAGCAAGCTGTCATAACTTATGGCTTCAATTCTGCATTTGATAGGGCTTCTAGCATTATGGCGATGCCACATGACTAGCTTCTGTTAGATTCAGAAGTACTGAATGATGGGTCCCAGTTGATGTTTAGCTGTTATTTCAGGAAAGAGGCTAAAATTTTAGAGAGCAGGGAAAAGCAAAAGGACTTGAGACTTCCTAAAATCAAATTCTTGGTGAGGACACTTATGCTAACCCACAGGCTCAAGCTCTTTACTATGAACAAATCTTGTCCCTATGCCACAAAGCAGCCTTAAATGCTTGAGACAGGATTCAAGAATAGGAAAAAATAATTGAATCATATGCCAGGGTTAAACAGGGCCAGAGAACAATTTACTGACTTTTTACGAAGATTAACTAAAACTGTAAAAATAGGAGTAACAGATCCAGATGCTAGATGAGTACTTATTGAATCTCTGGGTTTTGAAAATGACAACTTATAATGCAAAAAGATACTTGGGCCTTTAAAGGTTAGATCGGCACCTATGGATGAATGAATCCTGTGTACAATGAACATTGAGACATTTGACTATAATACTGAATAGGAGAAACAATTTTGAAAGGAATAAGGAGACATCAAAATGCTAAATGTTTTAATTGGGGTAGAATAGGACATCTGAGAAGTGATTGTAGACAAGGAATTCCTAGGAATAATATCTCCTCTGGGAATAGCAAAAATAGGAGGGCTCAGCCTTCAGGTATATGTAGAAGATGTGGCAAAGGCCGACATTGGACCAATGAATACAGATCAACAAAAGACAGACAAAACAACCTGATACCATTGGAAAACTCCTTGAGGGGCCTCTTGCAGGCCCCCAAGCCAAAAGTGATCTAGTCATTCCCAGTCACTTTGGAGGACATGTCTCACCAGAAAAAATTTAAAAATCTAGAACCTTCTCTATAAACCATACTGTTCCAGATGATGACATAATCATGGAGGATAAGTAAAAAATTCCAATAGGTAATAGGAAACATATATTTTGTCAGATTTCTATAAATGATCAAAAACCAAAGCTAAGAGTATATATAAATAGCATTGTAATTGTTGGTTTGATAGACACAGGTGTGGATGTGAGTATTATTAACCCAGAATCTTGGCATCCAAATCGGCCTCTTCAAGAGGTAGATAGATGTTCAATGACTAGGAATTGGAATCATATCTCAAGTTAAACAAAGCACAAGATGGGTTGACTGCATTGGGCCAGAAGGTCAAAGAAAAAATCTGAGGCCATATGAGGCTAATATTGCAGTAAATTTATGGGTTCATAACATGCTGCAGCAGTAAAATATCCAGAATAACATTCCTGCAGTCCCAGGAACTCACATTTTGGGAAAGATATTATAATGTTCTATACACAAAGGTCACCAGCCATTCAGGCTGTACAAGAATATAAAGCAACTAGCAAACCTTTAGAGGTACCAACAGCCTTGCCTTTAAAGAGGTTAACTGAGAAACCAATTTGGGTTAAGCAATGACCACTAACTGAAGAAAAGTTTCAGGCTTTGGAACAACTGGTACAAGAGCAACTAGATGCTTACCATATTGAAGAATAAACCAGCCCTTGGAATTCTCCTGTATTTGTTGTTAAAAAGAAATCTGGTAAATGGAGAATTGTGACAGATATAAGAGCTGTCAATAAGGTAATTCAACCTACGGACCCATTACAGTCTGGAATTCCTCTGCCTTCTCTGTTACCAAAAGGATGGCCTCTTATTGTTCTTGATGTGAAAGATTGTTTCTTCACTATACATTTACAAGAAAAGAATAGTGCAAAATTTGCCTTCACAGTTCCTACTTATAATAATTCTCAGCCTACAAGGAGCTATCAATGGACTATCCTCCCACAAGGAATGCTCAATAGCCCCACTTTGTGCTAATACTTTGTAGGTCAGCCAATGGAAATGATACATAAGCAATTTCCTAAGTCTATAATTTACCATTACATGAATGACATTTTGCTATCTGATTCAAACATAGATACTTTAGAAAAAATGTTTGAAAGCAAAAAAAAAAATTGCCAAAATGTGGATTACAAATTGCCCCTGAAAAATTACAGAGAGGAGATTCTGTCAATTACCTAGGTTATAAAATAGGTTTGCAGAAAATTAGAACACAAAGGATGCAAATCAGGACAGACTGGTTACAGACTCTTAATGACTTTCAAAGATTGTTCGGATACATTTCCAGTCTATGACTGGCTGTTGGGATAACACCTGATCTAATAATTCATTTAAACAAAACCTTAGATGGTGATAAAGACTTAAATAGTCCCAGAGAATTAACAGCTGAAGCATAAAATGAATTGACAATTGTTGAGGAGAAATTACAAGAGAATCATGTGGACAAGATGAATCCAAACCTTAATTGTATTCTAGTCATATTGCATTCCAGAATTTCTCCTATAGTAATTTTAATGCAGAGGGAGGATATTATCTTAGAATGGATCTTTTTTACCACATAAACCAATTAAAAATTAAAAACTTATGTGGAAAAAGTCTCTGAATTAATTATAAAAGTTGTATTGAAACTTCATCAATTAGCAGGTATAGACCCAGCAGAGATTATAGTGCCTTTCACTATTGATGAAATTAAAAAGTTATGGGAAAACAATGAACCATAGCAAAGAGCTAATTTTTTGGGAGAAATTAACAGCAACTATACCAAAAGCAATAGACTTAACTTTATAAAGAGAACTTCTTGGATTCTTCCCTGAATATTACGTGATGCTCCAGTAACTGGAGGTCATACATTTTATACTGATGCAAATAAATCAGGAAAGGCAGGTTACAAATCAAAAGAATTATGTAAGTTGGAACAAAGAATTTATAATCTAGAAGGCAGAATTATATGCTTTTCTTGTGGTGCTAAGGGATTTTAAAGAACCTTTCAATATAGTTACTGGTATACAATATGCTGAGTTGTCTTGCATATTGAAACCTCTGAATTTATACCAGATGGTACAGAATTGACTTCATTATTTATTCAGGTGCAAGACATAATCAGGAATAGGCTTTGTCTTATATACATAGCACAAGTCCAATTCATATGGGTCTGCCAGGTCCTCTAGCACAAGGTAATGCAGAAATTGATCAATTATTGATTGGAAGCATGTTGCAGACCTCAGAATTTCATAAAAAACATCATGTCAATAGCAAAGTTTTAAAGAGTTTTCTATTACATGGCAACAAGCTAAGGAGATTATAAAGAGATGTCCTACTTGCTTTTTCTATAACCAAGCACTGCTACCTGCAGAGATTAACCCAAAGGGTACTCAAAGGAATGAAATCTGGCAGATGGATGTGTTCCAGTTTGCAGAATTTGGAAAATTATAATATGTACACCACACCATTGACACTTATTTAGGCTTTCAGTGGGCAACTACTTTAAGCTCAGGAAAGGCTGATTCAGTAATCATACATTTTTTAGAAGTTATAGCCATTATGAGTATACCTGCACAAATAAAGACAGATAATGGATCAGTATGTGTGTCTAAGATATAGAAACAGTATTTTTGCTTATTATAATATTTAACATATTACAGGTATACCACACAATCCTACAGGTCAGGCAGTTATAGAAAAACTAAATCAAACTATAAAGGATATGTTAAACAAACTGAAAAGGGTAGAAAATGCCTCAGAAATAAATTACATAATATTTTAGTAACCTTGAATTTTCTTAATGTTAATGAAAAAGGGACAATGCAACAACATTGAATAATAAAAAAGTTTTCTGAATGAAATCAGCTAGTGTACATCAAGGATGTGTTGACCTCACAACAGAAGCCAGGAGATGTGCTATATTGGTAAAGGGATTTTGCTCTTGTTTCCACAGAAGAAAGAAAACTATGGACATCATCAAAATTAATAAAGATTCGGTTTGGAAAAGAGAATCCTCTTGAAAAAGAGAAATGACTGCTCATGCACAGGGGTGACAATCATACATGTGACAAGGAAACTTCATAAAGGTTGGGTTAAGGTTCTGTTTTTGTCTTTACAGGAAAATACTCATCTTCAAAATCTCAAGAGACCCTGGACCTCTAGATGCCTAAAGAGGAAAAGATTATTATCCTGATAAGTTCACTAAGCAAAGAGAATTACTGTTTATGAGGGCATGTCATTTGAGGGTAAGAATCTTGAAAACATAAACTAAAAGATTAATCATGATTAACTTGAAAATAAAAGCTACCTTTGGAGTTAGAAACTGGCTCTGTCCTTCTCTAAATCCAAGCATGTTGTTAAAAGAAAAATTCAGAATTTCTGTCTCATATCAGGAGCCATGATATGGGACAGAAAGAAAAAAGAATTTAGAAAAAATTTTGCTTTTCTTTATACCTACTTTTGTCTCTATCATACCTTTCATTGAATGTATATGTCTGTATATGTCTATATAAATAATGTTTAAGATTTTCACAATGAACAATAAATGTTCCTGTAGTAATCTATGAACTTTCCAGGAAGCAGATGTGGCCCAACAACAACAACTCCACCTGATTGATATGATGTTATGATGCTGATGGCACTACTATAAGACCTATTTTGAGAACCAGTTTCTCAAGATGGTTCCAACTTGGTTAGCTGAAACGGTGCACTTTTTTACAACGTTCTGGCCAGAACTCCAAATAAGAACCTCAGAAACACCCTACCAAATACTCAGAGACTATTTGTAATTATATCAGACAGTAATCCTTGAACTTAACCATCATTTTACTTTCTCGGGATCCCATAGAAAGAACATAATCCCAATGACAGCTGGAAGTAATTCAAGAAGATGATGTCCCGTTTCACAAAAAAGTTTGTCCTCAGGGTTAGGCACATCATTTCATTTGGGGATTGATTATAATTGGTATAGGGTTGGGGGTTAGGGGCAAATTTTGTAGGCTCAGTGATCTCTTTAAAAAAGGGGGGGGATTGGATGGGATAATAGATTAGTGTGAGTTTTCTCACACTAATAATAATAGTGAGCAATAGAGTGAATTCTTGTGGACTTTTATTTATAGGCAATTAACATTGGTATTGATTCTTACATATTGATACAAATTTAAATCATATTGAATATGTTCCTATTTTTGTCCACAATATTTATATATCTGGGCAAAGTTACTTTGTCATATTGTGTGTATTCATGCTTTTACATCTGCTTAAAACATTTTTGTATATTGATACAATTTGAGTATATATTGCAATGTGCATTTCTACCTCTGATCAAGATACTCACACATTGTTTAAATTTTGAGATCATTATCCTCATTTGTTGCACAGGTTTTTATTGTATAATATTCTAATATGAAGTCTTAAGTTATATAGGTACTAAGAATTATAGATCAATAGTCATCTATGTTTGTCATAGTTAGACTAATTAGGTTCTTTAGATACATAAAGTTGTATTCTGCAGAGATAGGTAATCTTCAACCATTTCAAAGAGCTGTAGAATATGGCATTTAAATAACTTAGGGTTCTGTTGATGTGAGACATGATTGCTCCTGGCAGCACCAATCTTATCCTGAGAGAATGTTGCGCACCGAAGATACTCCGCTTGGAGTTTTCTTTCTTCTTAGCATGATTGGCCTTTGAACAAGGAACTGCCCATGCCTCAACCACTGACAAGGTACATGGTCTCTGTAAATGGATAAGCAGGACACACACAAAAAAGACTGACTGTCAAATCTTGCCAAGACAGGGTAAGACTGTTTTGAAAACTTTGCTTCCTCTAATAATGGTCTGTCAGTTACTCTAGGCCTTAGCCAAAGTTGGTTACTTCAAAATTCCAAATGAGACTTTGGGTGATTGCCCAGGTAGCCAGTTGTCTCTGTCATTTGTATTATGTTTTTGGAAGTTGCTTGATTGCACTTCTTTCTTACACATTTCTCTTCTTGAATCTTTGATGGGGTTGAAGATAGTTGTAGTTACTTTCCTCTCATGACTTGGCCAAGTTGTTTATTATACAAGACTTAAACTCATTAGGATGGGATAATTATTGAAATATTTATCATGTTTCTTACTTGATATATTTGTTCTTACTGTATATATTGTATTAGGTTTAGAACTCTTTTATTTAAACAAAAGGGAGAGGTGTTAAAGGAATTCCTGCTACCAGTAGCCTGTAAGTTACCCCCCACTTTTGCATGGCCTCTTATACAATTTATGCTGATGTAAAGCATGCATCCAGCCTCTTTTAAGGCTGTAGGATTCAGTTGTTGTTCTGTGTTCCATCAGAGGATTGTGACTTGTGAGTCTACCCCTAAATAAATAACCCTCTATTATTCTCAATTCTGAGCTAGTGTGGGATTTCTTTTAAGTGTCCTTCTTCAATCATTAGCAAAGGTTAAAAAAAAGACTCTCCCAAAACATGTAAACAGGACAAGGACATTATAAGGAAATATCCTACTTATTCTTTATACAACCAAGCATGAATACCTGCAAGAAGTAACTGAAAGGGTTCTCAAAGAAATGAAATCTGGCAGATGGATATGTCCCATTTTGTGCAATTTGGAAAATTTAAATATGTATGCCATATAATTGATATCTATTCAGGTTTTCAATGGGCAACTGCTTTGAGTTCAGAGAAAGCCAATTCAGTAATCACACATTTGCTAGAAGTTATGGCCATCATGGCTATACCTGTACTAGTTAAGTCACCAAGCATGTGTTTCTAAGAAAATAAAACTTTTCTTTGCTTATTATGCTATAAAACATATTACAGATACACCACATAAGCCTATAGGACAAGAAGTTATATAAAGATCAAATTGAACTCCAAAGAATAAGCGAAATAAATATAAGCAGGTAACCAACCCCCCCAAACAACCCCCCCAAAATAGATTGGAATTTAATTAGCTGGTATACTTTAGAATGTGTTGACCTCAGAATGGAAACCTGGACATGTGTTACATTAGGGAAGGGATTTTGTTTTTGTTTCTCCCGGAGAAGAAATACTATGGTTATCACTGAAATTAATAAATATTATATTTGAACAAGAAAGACCTCTTTGTTAGAAGAAATAATATTTCATCAAACAGTATGACTGTTTAATCAAAATCAACTTATAAAACTGACAAGTGTTCTTCATTTGATCAGATATAACTTGCCAAAAGGGAACCTCCACAAAATTTGGGTTGGGGAATGGTTTGCTTCTGTCTTTTCAGGAAAATAAAGGCATCCAACTAAGGAATTTGAAGATCACTGGACAAATAAGACATTTGAAGAAAAAGGTCAAATTATTCAAAAACAGTACCCCCAAAAAAGAATCAATTGGCCTATGGGTATATCACATCTCCAACAGTATAAAGTTTTATAAATCTTCCCAAATATTTGTTTTGCTGTTGTTTATAGACACAAAATGCAAGTATCCTTTTTATAGTCCCAATCAAGTTAAAAATTAAATCTGGCTTTGGAGATGGAGTATGGCTCTCTCCTTCTCTAAACCCAAGTATGCTTGTTAAGGTAAAATCCATAATTTCTGTCTCATGTCATAAAAGCTACCTGGGTATAGAAAAAAAACCCAAAATTTAAGGAATATTTTTGTGCCACTAATCTCATAATCCTTTAGTTTTATTTAGACTCTCTAAAGCTTTTTTTAAGGTATAAATATTATATCAAATTTATAAGATTAACATATATCTCTTTTAAAATTTTTGTCATGATATTAATGGTCACATAGACTACTAACTAGAAAGAGACTTCATCTTCCTTCCCGTACACAATGTCCAGTTTGATTCTCTATCGGTGTTCTGCAGTAAACCACAAGCACACCTAACAGTGACCTTTGAAGTCTCCAAAAGGAGCATTGGGCCCCATAATGACAACTCCTGCAGGACTAAGATTACACTAGTAGACTAGAAAACACCACCTGCACATCAGCCTTGGAGGACAAACTGCTCAGAACAATTTTGAGGTGGCTCTCTGAGATGGTCCAATCTCACAGACTGCTCTAACTTGGACTTGAGACAAACCCTGTACTTTTCCTTTATACAGATACTAGCTAAAAAAATGATATAGTGACCTATTCCAAGATTTGACAATTAACCCATTTTTTTTTCTATCTGGATCTCCTAAAGGTGCCATTGCCTCCTGACAGCAGGATGGAAATTTAAGAACATGGCACTCTCATTCTTAAGATGTGAGGTGGGTTGTTTTTGATCAATCAATGGGTTATGGATATTTGTCATTGTTTAGGGGGATTGATTGCAAGTTGTTATTGGTAATGGTCAGGGAAAAGTTAAACAAAGAAGATTAGATCCAGGGTTCTTGTTTTGAAAGGAAAAAAAGTTGAATACAGATATAATGTGATTAAATGGTAGATTATTGAATTTACTATGAAAGAAGCAGTATAGACAGGAAGCTATTAAAAAGAGTCCTTTAAAATTATGATGAAGATGCTGAAGTATGCCTCTTCATAGTTGGTGGCTTCTGGCAGCATTTTGGGGAAGGTGTTGGGTGAGAGTGCTTGTTCGTTTCCCGGCTGCCCATACAGAAAGTATATTAATTAATCAATGCTTGGCCTATTAGCCTTAGATTCTTATTGGATAGCTCTTACATTTTAAATTAATCCATTTCTATTAATCTGTATATCACCACATTGCTGTGACTTTTCAGGCAAAGTTCCAGCATCTGTCTCTAGTGGAGCTATATTGACTCTACCTACTTTTTCCCAGCATTCAGTTTAGTTTTTCCACCTAGCTCTATTCTGCCCTATCACAGGCCAAAGAAGCTGCTTTATTCATTAACCAATAAAATGAACACATATACAGAAAGACTTCTCACATTAAGAAAGACTCTATTTTCTTTAAGGGGCTGGCTACTTAGAGTTTGGCCATATTCCATTAAGTATGGGGCCAACACAAATTAGACTTGGTGGGGTTTTTATTGTTGTTTGTCTGTGTGGTGCAAAATTGGGAGGGTAGACCTAGAAGGAAAGAAAAGTCAGGGCAATTGAGTTGCGCTGTAAGAAATCCCCAAATAATTAATAAAATTATTATGTTAGGGAGAAAAAAATCCAGATATTGTGATATTCCCAGAATAAATATTTCTGTGATTGCTTTGAGCACTTTGTGTCTTTTGTGTTTCCATGAGTGTTATAACTATTAGTCTTTTGGTTTTCTGTCTTGAATGAACACTGTAGGAGTTAATCTTGATTATTAACGATAAAATTTTGTATCTTATAAAAACACATATCTGTGTATGTCTGTGAGGGTGTTTCTAGAAAGATTTACCTGAAAAAGGAAGACCATCCTGATAGTAGGCAACACCCCATTGGGTGAGATTGCATTTCCGACTCTCTGCTTTGTGACTGGGCTGCAGTGTGACAAGCTATGAGCTGCTCCTGTCACCATGTCTCCTTCACCATGGCAGGCTGCATTATCTCAGACTATAAAGTGAAGTAATCTCTTTTTTCCCCTGGAGTTGGTCATTGTCAAGTATTTGTTAATAGAAATGAAAAAAAATACACTAAAATGTTTTTTTTAATTTTATGGGGATTATGCTAAATCACTAGATAAATTTTTTAATATAACCATTATTACAATATTAATTCTATTTGTTAATGAGCATGGGTGGTCTTTCTACCATCCTATGTATTCTCCTCTGTATGACTGTGAATATATTTTATTACCATTGGTTAATGAATAAAGCTGTTTTGGCCAATGGCTTAGTAGAATATAGCCAGACAGGAAATCTGAACAGAGATATATACAGAGAATACACATGTTGGGCCAAAATTATCTCGGGTCCTGTTCCTCGAGGCCTGTAGGACAGAAAACAGCCTGGCTCATGTTTGAGGGAGTCTCACAGTTACCAAGGATGAGACAGCAAAATCTAGGTAGATGCCCCTCTAGTCAGAGGAAGACACTGGTGTCTCTCATTGGCAGGAGGTACTCCCACATCATACCATGTCCCTTAATTTATATAAGATGACACTCACAGTAATTAACTGAGTTCCTGCTTTGACTTGATTCCCTATCCTGTCTAATTGTCCTGAGTTGTGAGGCTGAGAATCTGATTGTCCTGTGTGGGCTGCGGAATGGGAGGGTGCACTCATCTTCCCCTGGGGAATAAGGCTAAGGAGGCCTGGCATAGGCAGAGCCAAGGAGATGCCATGTAGCTGCCAAGAGAGCCTGATGTCGGAGCCTTACTGGTAGGCCACAACCTTATGCCAATACACAGACTAATAGAAGTGGTCTGATTTAAGATGTAATAGCTAGCTAGAAATATGTGTAAGCTATTGGCCAAACAATGTTGTAATTAATATAGTTTCTGAATGATTATTTCGGTTTGGGTGGCCTAGAAATGAACAAGCAATCTCCATCTATAATCATCTGGAGTTTTCCTTTGAGACAGAGTTTCTGAATGAACCTGGAACTTGAAAAGAGCCTCAATTGGCTACCACTGAGCCACCAGGATCCTCCTGCCTCTGCCTCTGCCTCTTAGCACTGGGAATAGAGTTGCATATTGCTACACACAGCTTTTTATGTGAGTGCTAGGATCTGAGGAGAGGGTACCACGGTAACTAAGGGTGCAATGTAATCCTGAAATAGAGCACTGTGTGGGTGGAAAGAAAGGTTTACTGAGACTCGACCTGTCAATTCTGCCTCTCTGGCCACAGAAAGAGGTAAAATAGCAGGCTTATATAATGGTCAGGGAGTAGGGTCTTTGAGTTGCTACAGCCTGTTCAGATTGACTAGAACTATGTGCCCTTGTCTGAGGGAGTTCATCTTTGGGGGAGGCGAAGTAATGTTTTTCTTGGTAAACATAAACCACCTTCTGACATTCCTGAGGAATGCTGAATTTAGACATCTGTTTACACAATAACACTCTTTCTGTTCACCTTGCCAAAGTCCTTCTGATTAGGACATTGTCACCAGCATGGTCATTTTGAGGGCAACTTTGAACCTAACGTTTTAGACTTTTGTTGATGATAAGGGGAACTGCAGGCCTCTGGGTCCTTCATGCTGGTTAGGTCTTTAAGGAAGAAGTGTTCTGGAATTCTGGTCCAAAGCAGGGTTGCAAGTTGGCAGGTGACTAAAGAAGACCTGAGGAAACCTCATCAGAAACATCTGGTTTACTGAACATTGGGCTAGTTCAGTCATTTTCTCCTAAAGGAAGCCAAAGATACAAGGACCAGTCATTATTATGAGAAGTACGGAGATCAGTGGGCCAAGGAGGTGTAGAAGCCAGGGTAAAGGAAAGGACTGCAGTGAAAATTCTACTCTGGAGTCGGCTCCTTGAGGCTCTCTTTTGCAAGTTAGTTTGTTTCTAACCGTCTCTTCCATTATCTGATTACATGGATCCAGGAAATCTAAATCTGTGCAAAATATCATTTGTGAGGTGGTTAGAGACTACTGCTGCTCTCTTGGCCACAGTAGAGCAAACTTCTCCCCATCCTGAGAAAGTGTTTACCACAGTAAGAAGGTGCTTTTGTCTTTTGTTGAGAGTCATGTGTATAAAATCTATCTGCTAGTTCCTCTTCCAGAAAAATGCCCCAAAATTGGTGTGGGTTGAAGAAAAGAGGGGGTCATGAAGTCCCCTTTGGGGATATTTGGGTGTAGGTAGAGTAGTTGGCTTAGGAAGGACAGAATGGCTAGGGTAGAAGAAGAGAGGCTGGAGGAAGCCATCGAGAGTTAAAGGGAAGCAATAGAGAAGCTGAAGGAAGCAGTAAGGAGGGTCAGGCCCAGTGTGAAAGGTGTTATGAACAGCTGTCAGGAAGGGCTTTGCACCAGTGTCAGGGGAATAGTACCTGCTGTAAGAGCCAACTTAAGGGCCCATCGCAGCTTCCATAGCCTGGAGGGCCTGTCATTGGGACTCAGCATAGGTAGAGGTTAACATTGAAGGAGCCAAGAATGTAAGTAGGGGTATTGGCTAGCCTCCTTAGCCATCTTGTCTGTGAAAACATTTCCCAAAGCTTTATTGTTACTAGGGACCTGACAACCTCAAAGGTATAATAATTGCTACATGCTTGGGAAGATAAGAAGCTTCTAGTAGCTTTAGGATTGAGCTTGGAGGTCCCCTGGCTAATAGGGAATTTGCTGCTAGTACCCATAGGCAAGATTATCATCCACTAACTGTTTTATTCTAGCTGTTTGGAAAGATAGGCAAGAGAGGCAAAGGTGGGTCCTCTCCATTGTCCCAAACCCCAAGAATCATTCCCCATTTTTCTGTAGTATACAGGATAGGGTATGGTCACAGTCTGAGAGATCCAGAGCAGGGGCCTCTTAGAGTGTGTCTCTGGGGTGAGGGAAAACAGGCAAGAAAAGATTAGTAGGCTCTAGAGGCTCAGTTAGGGGGCCTTAACTACCAAGAAGATCAAAGTTGGGAATTCCAGTTCTGAGGTACCCCACCAGCCCAAGGAAGGAAAGAATTTTTTCTTTGGTGGCTAGAGGTCTGAGAGACTTTAGATCCTATATGAGACAGAGGTTGAGTGAGTGAATAACAGAAAACCTGGATACTTGAACTGAAGGGCAGAAAGTTGAACTTTGGGAGAGGAGACTGTACCCTTTGTTTCCTAGGATGTTGAGAAGTTGAGTAGTTGTTATGACAACAAGAGTGAAGGCTCCATACTAAAAAGTCATTTACACACCGAATTAAGCATCTCGGGAGAAGCTGAGAGAAAGGAGGTCAGTATTCAGAGCCTGGCTGAAGTAATGGGAGTTATCTCAGAACCTCGGGGGGAGGACAGTTAAAGTAAACTGAGATGCTGTTCCAGTACCAGGTTCCTTCCAAGTGAAGACCAAGTAGTCGTGTGAATCTAGGTTGAAAGAAATTCCAGAGAAAGTGTCCGTAAGGTCTAGCACAGTAAAGTGAGATGTAAGAGAGGGTATCTAGAAACTGTAGAGTGTAAGCATTAGCCAGTACTGTGCGGGTAGGAAGGACTGCTTGTTAATCATCCTGAGGTCCTGGACTAGGCAGTAAAAAGATCAGGCTTTCAGACAAGCATGATAAGGATGTAACAGTATTGAGAGCAGCAGGGGTAGGAGGTAGGGTCTCGGAGTAGATGTGAAGGGGGATGCTAGGAAGCCACCAAAGGGGAAGACATGTTCCACAATTTAGGGTCATGAGAGAGTCTACAAGAGGATAGGGTAGGATAATGCATTAGTGTCAGCCAGGGGACAAGAAGTCTCTTCAGAGGGTAAAGAAGAGGAAAAATTTGGAAGGAATTGGATGAAAAGAAAAAGAAATGTGTAAATTAGCCTTGATGTCCCTGCCCAATATTGAGTTTGGGCAATTAGACATAATGAGGAAGGTGCCCCCTGCCTCAGAGTGATCTGGTAGCCCCAGAAGGAACAGAGAAGAGGACCTATAACCCAGGGATGGTGGAGGCAGCCATCAATACCCATCACAGAGATTTAAGAAGAATAAGTTTACCGGAGCGAGCAGGAAGTATGGGCCAAGTAGCACTCAAATTTATTAAAAAAGACAGAAACTTAGCTGCTGGCTGAAGAGCCACCTTAGGAAACCCCATGGCTGTTGGGAGCTGTTGTCCTAGGGAAACATCAGTCTTCTGTTGTCAGGGCAGCATGTGAGTCTTCAGGCACCAGGCCCAGAAGAGATTTCTCTGTGGAGGAGGAAACTGTGGGACTTGGCAAGGCAGAGAGGAATTGCAGGCCCCACCCACGCCCATAGTTTGGGCAAGGTTCTGACGGCAAGGGAGGCAATGCAGTTCTTTGCCCATTGCCCAGTGTGTCCACATTTGAGGCAAGCTCATGTGCAGCTCATTGGTGCCCTTCCTTCTTTCATGGTGGCTTCAGGTTGGTGCCAGAAGTTGGTATTACTGTGTATCACAGTGTGGTGATCTGAAGGAAAATGGCCCCCATAGAGTCATAAGTAGTGGCACTATTAGGAAGTGTGTTACTAGGGAGTGTGCTTTAGTCTAGTGTCTCATTTCTCTTCCTGCTACTTGGCACTCTTGATTGAGAACTCTCAGCTCCTTCTCCAGTACCACGTCTGCCTGCGTGCACATGTTTTCCACCATGGTATTAATGAACCAAACTTCTGAACTGTAAGTCAGCCTCAGATAACTTTTTGTTAATAAAAGTTGCTTTGATCTTAGTGTCTAGTCACAGCGATAGAAACCACAGCTAAGACCTAGGGGAGCCCTCTCTATCTTTTCCTGTTTCTTACCTCCATTAAACACCTTAAATACCATATTATACAGATCTCTCTGGAAATCTGTAGCAAAATAAGATTACCTACATAAAGATTTTAAACTTTTAAACTATTCTGCTACAAGTTTAGGGTAACTTTTCCTGCTAGGGATTTAAGAATTTTTAAACTACTCTCTAATGCTCTTACAAATTGTGAGATAAAGAAAGGTTCAAAAATATCCATGACCTTGAATGAAGGAATATTTTAGTAGACAAAACAGAAAAGAGAATTAAGCATGCATTTCTTTTGATTAAAAAAATTTAAATGCCATGAGATAAGCAATAATAAACTCTTGTGGAAATAGTTTGCCTGTTAGCTAACCTTAAGTGCTTAGTGTTCTTTCCTGAACTGTTCTGTTTTGTTTTCTTTCTCTTTGTCACAGCGTCTCTGGAGTAAAACAACATTTGACAATTTTCCCTGCCTTATCCATATTCAAACGACATTTAAATCTGTGTTAGAATGGATGCAATGATGAGAGGGCAAGAGCAGGGAAGAGAGCAAAGAAAGTCTGGACAAAGGAGAGAGCAGAGGGCATGGCTTAGAGATAAGGGAATGTTGGAAATGGAACGCAAAGAGAGCTTATAGATTATGATTTTTGGGCTGTTTGCTCATGCAGTAGTAGAAGTCACAATTCGTAACAATTTGAAAATTGAAGGTGTCATTTTCTGGTCATGGAAGCTCATTGTCAAGTTACATTTAGACCACCTGTATTGCAGTAAAAAATGAAGTGAGGTTTAATGGTTTCTGAGCCTGAGGGGGGAAGGAGGTTAGGGAAGGTAGGGGGAAAAAACCAGAGAAGGAAACATCAGGTTCCGGTGAGAGAGCCCAAGGCAAAGGGGAAGTGGGGGGACACTTAGGGGGCCATAAATATAAGTCCTGCCAGAAGGATTCCAATAGTGTAGGAGCCGAGACACAGGGAGGTAAAGGGTAAGTGTTGCAGGACAGAATCTCAGTCTGGGGATGCACCAAAGGAAGATGAGACTCCTTACAAAGAAGCCTTGAATCACAGTGTAGAGGTGTCCCAGTCCACGGGATGGGGTATCCAGAAGGGTACAGGGACTGACGTGGTGCACCAGTATAACTTTTGTAAATCAGGTTCCAGGGAGGGAGAGAGGGAGGGAAGGAGGGAGGGAGAGAGAAGAGAGCAGAGAGAGAGAGAGAGAGAGAGAGAGAGAGAGAGAGAGACTTAGTGAGTAGGTGAGGAGAGATCAGTGGGTAGGGCAGATTAAAGAGAGAAATGGCCATAGAGGTGGTCTCTAAAATATATGGTAGAAAATATGGTGGAAAACAGGAGCTGGCAGAGGTAAATGATCTGTACCCGGGAGGGCCAAACTGTCACTTTGGCTTTGTTAGGAGGGGCAAGGCCCTTAGCAAGGGTGGTCCTAGTGTCTCCTCATGGGTTTCACCAAAAGTAAGCAAGCTGCAGTGAGACTAGTAAACAAGAGCACTGGGATAGAAAAAAGGTCTGCTTGGTGCCAAGCTGCTAGGACTATCTCTCGAAGGACAAAGAAAGCAAATTAGCAGAAAAGCAAGTCGATTTCATGTAGCAGAGTAGGGGGTCTCTGAGCTGATAAAGGGTGTTCACAGTGAGAACTGGATGCTCTTGACCAGGGTAGTTGACCTATGAGGGTCAACCAAGAGAGGTATTGGTTTTCCCGGAAAACAGAAGCTCCCTATAAATGGAGACTGTACTTTTCGTTTCCCGGCTGCCCAGACCAGAATAATTGCATAGAAACTATATTAATTACAATGCAGTTTGACTGACGGCTCAGGAATATTTCTAGCTAACTCTCACACCTTAAATTGACCCATTTCTTTAAAACCGTGTATTGCCACATGGCCGTGATGTTAACTCATTTTCCACATGTCTTGTTTCCTCAGCAGCTATCTGGAGTCTTTCTGGCTCTGTGCTCTTTCTTTATCTTTGCTTGGATTTCCAGTCTTCCTATATTCTGCCCTGCCATAGGTCAAAGCAGCTTCTTTATTAGGCAATGGTAATAAAAAATATTCATAGTATATGAGGGGCATCCCACATTATCCATATTCTGTGATTCCTGGGGAATGCTAAATTTAGGCTTCTGTTTACCCAGTAACACTCTTTCTGTCTGTTAGCCTGATCAGAGTGTGTCACCAGCACAGACATCTTGGGAGGCAGCTTTGTATCTGACACCCATGCTTGGGTAGAATGTGTTTTATCCACTAAACAATCTCCTTAGGCTTGTCTGATGCATTCTTCAAATTATTCACTTTTTATAATTTTAAACTTTTTTCCCCACCGGGTTTCTCTGTGTAGTCCTAGCTGAACTCATTCTGTAGACCAGGCTGACCTCAAACTCAGAGATCCACCTGCCTCTGCCTCTAAATTGCTGGGGTTAAAGGCATTAACCACCACCATTTGGCCAAACTATTCACTTTTAAAAAGTATTTATTGACCTCCATCTCAGCCGGGGTGGGCACCGCGGGCCGGGTCAGGCGGTGAGTGCAAAGGGACGGGAGTCCCTTTGTTCTGATAGCCGGCCTGCAGCAAGCTAAGACTGCAGGCAGGGAGTCTTCTGACCAGCGAGGGGCTCTGATCCTGTGGAAAGGTAAGTGTGTTGACCACCATACAAGTCCAGTTAGGGAACACACAATATTCCCGCCATCCTTATCTCCCTGGCTACTCCAAAGGGGCAGCTTCCCCCAGCGAATCCCTCTCTCCTGCTACGCCATCCCAGCTTTCTGCCTGGAACCTCTCCCCTCCCCTCTCCCTTTTTCGGGGCTTAAATTCCTCCATCTCAGCCGGGGTGGGCACCGCGGGCCGGGTCAGGCGGTGAGTGCAAAGGGACGGGAGTCCCTTTGTTCTAATAGCCTGCCTGCAGCAAGCTAAGGCTGCAGGCAAAGTGATTCCTGGATAGCAAGGGGCACTAATCCAGTAGAAGAAGACCCAGCGGAGGGAAGAGCCATTGGAGAGCATCTGAAGGAAGAGATGGGCAGGCGCGAAGGCAAGAATTCCTCCAACAATCTGAAAAACAACATGAAAACACCAGATCCCAGCGATCTTATGAAAGAAGGACTTAAACGCCCTATTACGGAAGAAGTGGAAAACAGTGTCATTATGAAAGCAATAGAGTCTCTTAAACAGGGTATGAATAACTCACTTAAAGAAATAGAAGTGAAATATAACAAAAAGATGGAAGAAATGAGTAAAGAAATGGAAGACAAATATAACAAAAAGTTTGAAGAAATGAGTAAATTCGTAAATGATACCCTGGGAAACCAAGAAAAAACAATCAAACAGGTAATGGAATCAGTTCAAGAATTGAAAACTGAAATGGAGGCAGTGAAGAAAACACAAACTGAGGACCGGCTGGATATGGAATATCTAGGTAAACGAACGGAGACTACAGAATCAAGCATAACCAATAGAATACAAGAGATAGAAGAACGAATCTCAGATTATGAAGACACCATAGAGAAAATAAACGCCCTGACCAAAGAAAACAGCAAACCCAACAAATTCTCATCACAAAACATTCAGGAAATATGGGACATAATAAAAAAACCAAATCTAAGAATAATTGGAGTAGAAGAAGGAGAAGAATTGCAGATCAAAGGTCCAGAAGATATATTCAACAAAATTATAGAAGAAAACTTTCCCATCCTAAAGAGTGATATTCCTATGAAGGTGCAAGAAGCATACAGAACACCGAATAGACTGGATCAGAAAAAACCATCCCCTCGCCATATAATAATCAAAACACAAAGCAGTCAGATTAAAGAAAGGATATTAAGAGCTGCAAAGGAAAAAGGTCAAGTAACCTATAAAGGTAAACCTATCAGACTTACACCAGACTTCTCTATAGAAACCATGAAAGCCAGAAGGTCCTGGATAGAGGTACTTCAGAAATTAAGGGACCATGGATGCAAGCCCAGACTACTTTACCCAGCCAAGCTTTCGTTCACTATCAACGGAGAAAACAAAATATTCCAGGATAAAAACAAATTTAAACAATACGTAACGACTAATCCAGCCTTACAGAGAATACTAGAAGGAAAATTACATCCCAAGGAATCCAACATTGCCAACACTGACTACAATAATTCAGACATCTAGCGACCCTTCACTAGCACAATTCAAAGAAGGAAAACACATACACTCTATTACCCCCCCCAAAAAAATGACTGAAGTCAACAACCAATGGTCATTAATATCTCTTAATATCAATGGACTCAATTCACCTATAAAGAGGCACAGACTTAGAGATTGGATACGAAAACAGGATCCAACATTCTGCTGTTTACAAGAAACACACCTCAACCACAAAGACAGACACCTACTCAGAGTAAAGGGTTGGGAAAAGGTTTTCCAAGCAAATGGACCTAAGAAACAAGCGGGTGTGGCCATTCTAATATCTAACAAAATCGACTTCAAACTAAAATCAATCAGAAGAGATGGAGATGGACATTTCATACTCATAACAGGAACAACTCATCAGGAAGAAGTCTCAATCCTGAATATCTATGCCCCTAATGTAAAGGCACCCACATATGTAAAAGAAACTCTTCTAGAACTCAAGGCAGTCATCAAACCACACACGCTAATAGTAGGAGACTTCAACACTCCTCTCTCACCAATGGACAGGTCAATCAGACAGAAACCAAACAGAGAATTGAGAGATTTATTGGAGGTATTGAATCAAATGGACTTAACAGACATCTATAGAACACTCCACCCAAATAGGAAAGAATATACCTTCTTCTCTGCAGTTCATGGAACCTTCTCGAAGATTGACCACAAACTCGGTAACAAAGCAAACTCCCACAGATACAAAAAAATATTAGTAACCACCTGTGTCTTGTCAGATCACCATGGATTAAAATTAGAATTCAACAACAATGCTACCCCCAGGAAGTCAACAAACTCATGGAAGTTGAACAGTCAACTACTAAATCACCCCTGGGTCAAGGAAGAAATAAAGAAAGAAATTAAAGTCTTCCTTGAATATAATGAAAACAAAGACACAACGTATTCAAACCTATGGGACACAATGAAAGCAGTGCTAAGAGGAAAGTTCATAGCACTAAGTGCCCACCTAAAGAAAACAGAGAAAGCACACATTGGAGACTTAACAACACACTTGAAAGCTCTAGAAAAAAAAGAAGCTGATTTACCCAGGAGGAGTAGAAGACTGGAAATAATCAAACTGAGGGCTGAAATCAACAAAATAGAAACACAGAAAACAATTCAAAGAATCAATGAACATTGACACCAAAATTCTCAATAAAATCCTGACAAACCGAATCCAGGAACACATTAGAAAAATTATCCATTATGATCAAGTAGGCTTCATTCCAGAGATGCAGGGCTGGTTCAACATACGCAAATCTATCAATGTAATCCATCATATAAATAAACTGAAAGAAAAAAACCATATGATCATTTCATTGGATGCTGAAAAAGCATTTGACAAAATTCAACACCCATTTATGATAAAGGTGTTGGAGAGACTGGGGATACAAGGATCATACCTAAATATAATAAAAGCAATATACAGTAAGCCGACAGCTAACATAAAATTGAATGGAGAGAAACTCAAAGCCTTTCCACTAAAATCAGGAACGCGCCAAGGCTGTCCACTCTCTCCATACCTCTTCAATATAGTGCTTGAAGTTCTAGCAATAGCAATAAGACAACATAAGGAGATCAAGGGGATTCGAATTGGAAAGGATAAAGTGAAACTTTCGTTATTTGCTGACGATATGATAGTGTACATAAGTGACCCCAAAAACTCTACCAAAGAACTCCTACAGCTGATAAACACCTTTAGTAACGTGACAGGATACAAGATCAACTCCAAAAAATCAGTGGCCCTCCTATACACAAAGGATAAAGAAGCAGAGAGGGAAATCAGAGAAACATCACCTTTCACGATAGCCACAAATAGCATAAAATATCTTGGGGTTACTCTAACCAAGGAAGTGAAAGACCTATTTGACAAGAACTTTAAGTCTTTGAAGAAAGAAATTGAGGAGGATACCAGAAAATGGAAAGATCTCTCTTGTTCTTGGATTGGGAGAATCAACATAGTAAAAATGGCAATTCTACCAAAAGCAATCTATAGATTCAACGCAATCCCCATCAAAATCCCATCAAACTTCTTCACAGACCTTGAGAAAACAATAATCAAGTTTATATGGAAAAACAAAAAACCCAGGATAGCCAAAACAATCTTATACAATAAAGGAACTTCTGGAGGCATTACCATCCCTGACTTCAAACTCTATTATAGAGCTACAGTATTGAAAACAGCTTGGTATTGGCATAAGAACAGAGAAATCGACCTTTGGAATCGAATAGAAGACCCGGATATTAACCCACAAACCTATGAGCACCTAATTTTTGACAGAGGAGCTAAAGGTATACAATGGAAGAAGGAAAGCATCTTTAACAAATGGTGCTGGCATAACTGGATGTCAACCTGTAGAAGAATGAAGGTAGATCCATATCTATCACCATGCACAAAACTCAAGTCCAAATGGATTAAAGACATCAACATTAATCCGTCCACTTTGAACCTGATAGAAGAGAAAGTGGGAAGTAGTCTACAACATATAGGCACAGGAGGCCTCTTCCTAAGTAGGACCCCAGCAGCACAGACAATAAGAGAAACAATGAATAAATGGGATCTACTGAAACTGAGAAGCTTCTGTAAAGCAAAGGACACTGTCAGTAAGACAAAAAGGCTGCCTTCTGACTGGGAGAAGATCTTCACCAACCCCTCATCAGACAAAGGTCTGATCTCCAAAATATACAAAGAACTCAAGAAACTAGGCACTAAAACTCTAATTAACCCAATTAAAAAATGGGGTACTGAACTTAACAGAGAATTCACAACAGATGAACTTCGAATGGCCAGAAGACACTTAAGGGCATGCTCAACCTCCTTAGCGATCAGGGAAATGCAAATCAAAACCACTTTGAGACACCATCTTACACCTGTCAGAATAGCTAAAGTCAAAAACACCAATGGTAGCCTATGCTGGAGAGGATGTGGGGTGAGGGGAACACTCATCCATTGTTGGTGGGAATGCAAACTTGTGCAGCCACTGTGGAAATCAGTGTGGCGGTTTCTCAGGAAACTGGGAGTCAACCTCCCTCAGGACCCAGCAATTCCACTCTTGGGAATATACCCTAGACATTCCCTAGCATACTACAAAAGCATTTGTTCAACTATGTTCACAGCAGCACTATTTGTAATAGCGAGAACCTGGAAACAGCCTAGGTGCCCCTCAATAGAAGAATGGTTAAAAAAGGTGTGAAACATATACACATATACACATTTACTCAGCGGTAAAAAATAATGACATCTTGAATTTTGCATGCAAATGAATGGACATAGAAAACGCTTTACTGAGTGAGGTAAGCCAGACCCAAAAAGAGGAACACGGTATGTATTCACTCATAAGTGGATTCTAACCATAATTTTAAGGTCTTTGAGCCTATTATTCGTGATCCTAGAGAAGCTAAATAAGAAGACGAACCTGATGAAGATTATTTAGCTATCCACCAGGAGGTAGGAAATAGTCAAGAGTCCCAGGTAACCTTGGGTGCATGGGGGGGGTGGGAGGGTTGTTGGAAGGGGAGAGGGTTAGAGAGAAGGGAGTAGGGGAGGAATGGAGAAAGCTCGGTTGACCGGGATGGGGGGAAGGGAGGAAGGATGAATATGGGATCAGGGAAGAATATATTTCAACTAAGGGAGTCATTTTAGGGTTTACAGGAAACTTTATTATATATGGGATCCCAGGTCCAAGGAGAGATCCCCAGATTGTTCTCTGGACAGAGGAGAGGGTGCCTGAACCGGCCTTGGCCCATAACCATACTGATGAATATTTTGCTTATCACCATAGATCCTTCATCTGGCGATGGATGGCGATACAGACGGAGACCCACATTGGAGCACCGGACTGAGCCCCCCAAGGTCCAAATGAGGAGCAGAAGGACGAAGAAAATGACGAAGGACTGCGAGGGATGCTATCACCCACTGATACAAGGGGTCGGATCTAATTAGAGTTTACCAAGGGCAGTTGGACTGCGACTGAAGGAGCACGTGATCCAACCAGATTCTCTGAATGTGGCCGGATTCTCTGAATGTGGCTGGCCTGGAGTCTTTCTGAGAAGCCATTGACAATGACACTGGGACTAGTTTCCTCTGCATATACTGGATTTTTGGGATCCAGTCTGTTTGGATACTCACCTTCCTGGACCTGGAGGGAGGGGGGAGGAACTTGAACTTCCCACAGGGCTGGAAACCCTGACTGCCCTTAGGGACAAATAGGGAGGAGGAGGGGGGGGGAGTGGGAGGGTGTTGGGAAGAGGGGCGTAAATGGAAACTTTTATAATTTAATAAAATTACTTTAAAATAAAGTATTTATTGTAGAGATCTTTCACCTCCCTCATTAGGTTGATTCTGATTTCTCCCTTCTTTCCTTTATTCACTTTTATTTTTTAAAAGAAAACATGCTATCTTTTTTCATTTTACATATCAATTTTAGTTCCCAGTCCCTCTCCTCTTACCATTACCCCCATTTTCTCCCACACACCCTCCACCCAATCCTCAAAGGGCAAGGCACATTGCTTTGAGGAAGGACCAAGGCCCTCACTACTATATATAGGCTGAGCAAGGTATCTATCCAAAGAAAATAAGTTGTAGGAAGGCTGTTTGTTTGTCTCCGGCTGCTCATCCCCAAAATAATCACACAGAAACCATATTATTTGCTACACTGTTTGACCAATAGTTTAAGTGTATTTCCTGCTAACTCATATCTTAAATTAATCCATCTCCATCAATCTGTGTATCACCAAGGGTCTGTGGCTTACCAGGTAAAGTTCCAGCGTCTGTCTACAGCAATGCTGCATGACTTTTCACTGGCTCTGCATTCTTTCTCCCAGCATTCAATTTAGTTTTCCCCTCCTAGCTAAATTCTGCCTTGCTATAGGACAAAGTAGTTTCTTTATTCATTATCCAATAAAAACAACACACAGACAGAAGGACCTCCCACACCAAAAATAGGTTCCCCAAAAGCCAGTACAAGCAGAAGGGATAAATCCTGCTGCTACTTCCAGTGACCCCTCAGTCTGCCCAGCCATACAACTGTCACCCACATTCAGAGGGACTAGTTTGGTCCTATGCTGGTTCCATTCCTGTCTGATCAGATTTGGTGAGCTCCCATTACCTCAGATAATCTGTTTCAGTGGGTGTCCTCATCATGGTCTTAACCTCTTTGCTCATATTCTCATTCCTCCCACTTTTCAAATGGACTTTGGGAGTTTAGCCCAGTGCTCTATTGTGGGTCTCTGCTTTTGTTTCCATCAGTTGCTGGATGAAGATTCTAGATGACATTTAAGATATTTTTCAATCTGACTACAGGCAAGGCCAAATCAGGCACCCTTTCCACTATTGCTTAGAGTCTTAGCTGGGATTTCATCTTTGTGGATTCCTGAGAATTTCTCTAAAGTCACATTTCCTGCTAGACCCATAATGTCTTCCTCAATCAAAATATCTCTTTCCTTGTTCTCTGTCTCTGTCCTTCCCCCATCTCAACTATCCCAATTCTTCAAGTTTTGCTCCCCCTTCACTTCTCACCTTCACCTCTCCCCTTCCCCTTCCTCCTTCCTTCCTTTCTCCATCCCTATGCTCACAATTTTGTCAGGAGATCTTGTCTATTTCCCCTTCCCAGGGGTAATCTATATATGTTTCTCTTAAGGTTCATCTTGTTACTCAACTTGTCTAGGGACATGGACTATAGGCTCATTATCCTTTGCTTTAAGCTAGTATCCACTTATACCTAAAGGATGTTCAATCATTTTACAAGGACATTTGTTCAACTATGTTCATAACAGTATTATTTGTAATAGCCAGGATCTGGAAACAACCTAGATGCCCACTCAACTAAAGAATAGATAAGGAAAGTGTAGTGTAGTTACACAGTGGAGTACTACAGAGTGGTAAAAAAGCAATGATATCTTGAAATTTGCATGCAAATGAATGGAACTAGAAAAGACCATCCTAAGTGAGGTAACCCAGACCCAGAAAGATGAACAAGATATTTTTTTCCTTTTTCAATAGAAATTATGAAAGAGATACTTTCTCTTTAACTTTTTTCTCAACAAATTTATTGTGCATTGTAGGAAAGCAACTGATATTTATATGTTGGTGCTATATCATATTGCTTTGCTGAAACTGGTTTTCAGATAAATGGTTTCTGGTATAGTTAATCTTTAGGCCCATTTAAGTGTAGGGTATTACTGTATGCAAGTAAAGGTATCTGTTCTAAATTATTTGTCTTCTGCATCTAATACTGCAATCATAAACAAATGTAGAAAGAATAGGTGCCCTTCCCTCAGTCCTAATATAGAGAAAATGCTATCAGATTGTACCTCATTTAGTATAATGTTGGTTGCATTTATTTTAAATAGAATGTACTATATATGTTATTAAATTCCTAGAATATTTAAGGGCTTATCATGAAGAGATGTTGAACTTTGTCAGAGGACTTTTCAGCAATTATTGAGATGATCATTCAGAGGGTCAAATAGGCCTTTCATGTCTTTTATTAGTGTTACCCCAAGATATTTTATGTTATTTGTAGCTATTGTGAAAGGTGATGTTTCTCTGATTTCCCTATCAACTTATTTATCTTTTGTGTATAGGAGGGCTGGTGTGAGACAATAGTCTGCATTCTGTCAATTATATTTTAAATAAACACTGATTGGCCAATAACCAGCAGGAAGTATAGGTGGGACAACCAGACAGGAAGAAGAGGCTGGTCAAGAAGAACAGGAGAATTCTGGGAAGAAGGAAGTCCATTCCTCCACAGTTCTGTCCCAGCCACAGAAGAAGCAAGATGTGATCTGCCCTGCCAAATAAGGTACTGAGCCATGTGGCTAACACAGATAAGAATAATGGGCTAATATAAGTTATAAGAGTTAATAAGAAGACTGAGCTAATGGGCCAACCAGTTTATAGTTAATATAAATCTCTGTGTGATTTCTTTGGGACTTAATGATAACAGGAACCAGGCAGGACAGAAATCTCTGTCAACAAATGGTGCCCAACATGTAGACAACTGCATCCACATAAAGCCTGAAAGAGCTTAAAAAGTAATTCTAGACAAAAAAATAATAATTTAGTAAAGCATGGCTTATTAATAGTAGCACTTTTTCAAGTGGGCTCTCTTTGCTAGAGGCAAATGCATCTCATTTAAGAGAGGCTTCCTGACTTAGCTTTAGCTGTAAAACTTTGCAGCTCTTTTAAGAGGTCCTAACATGAAACACTTAAATGGTGTTGATGAAAAGCTGAATGCATGCTTTTTGGTTTTCACCTGTAGCAGGAAAAAACCTGTACCGTTTTAAAATGCCAGCTTTCTGGGCCGTCCTGCCAGTGCAAACTCTGACGTTTTCAGGCAGGAGGTCCAGCTACAGAGCATTTGAGTGTGGTTTGTGAGCAGACTGCTGCAGCTTGCTTACTAGCAGGGACCTTGAAATGCCATAGAGTTGTGACAATAAACATGGCTACAGCCCGTACTTCCACAATGAGGGTAAAATCTCAGAAAGCTAAGGAATGGGATGGATCCTGTCTTCTATGCCACAGCTTTAATCCTACCCATATTGTTTAGCAAATTAAAGGCTCATGTGGTCAGAAAAAGAGAGATATGTACAGAAAAGAGAGATTCAAAGACGAAGAAAACCTCTAAATGTTTTACAGCGTGTTAAAAATATAGCCAGGCTTGGGAGAGAAAAGAAAAAGGTTAAAGTCCTTAAAAAAAAAGAAAAAGAGTCGTTGGATGTGGTAGCACAAGCCTTTAATCCCAACACTTGGGAGATAGAGGCAGGCAGACCTCTGTGAGTTCAAGGTATGGTGGCACATACCTTCAATCCCAACACTTGGGAGACAGAGGTAGGCAGACCTCTGTGAATTCAAGGTATGGTGGCACACACCTTTAATTCCAGCACTTGGGAGGCAGAAGCAGGCAGATCTCTGTGAGTTCAAGGACAGCCTGGTCTACAGAGTGAGTTCCAGGACAAAGATACACAGAAATCCTTTCTCAAAAGGCCAAAATTTAAAAATAAAAAAATAGAGTTTAAAATAAAACCCTGCAAAGAAGAAAAACACAGAGAAAGTCTGTATACTGTATGCTATTATGCTCTCTTTGAACTGTTTGAATGCTGAGGAAGGCGCAACAACTGCTAAACGATATTTGCTTATAAATGCTGCTGAATTA